>NC_086446.1:516725819-516960819 GCF_028390025.1 Pseudophryne corroboree
GGGCCTTGTAGTACTGCTACTAAAAACAATATCTTTTCATTTTCACAAAAGGCTATCAGCCCCCCATCCGCAGCCAATTGGATGGGGGGGACAGCCTCGGGCTTCACCCCTGGCCCTTGGGTGGCTGGGGGGGGACCCCTTGATTGAAGGGGTCCCCACTCCCCCAGGGTACCCCGGCCAGGGGTGACTAGTTGGATTTTTGATGCAACGGCCGCAGGGCACTATATAAAAGTGACCCCCGGCTGTGGCATTATCTGTCCAGCTAGTGGAGCCCGGTGCTGGTTTTAAAAATACGGGGGACCCCTACGCTTTTTGTCCCCCGTATTTTTGGAACCAGGACCAGGCGCAGAGCCCGATGCTGGTTGCTTAAATATGGGGGAACCCATGTCATTTTTTTTCCCATATTTCTGCAACCAGGATCGGCTCAAAGAGCCCGAGGCTGGTTATGCTTAGGAGAGGGGACCCCACGCAATTTTTTTTAAAGTTTTACAGTGTTTATTTAAAAAAAAAAATGAACCCCAGCACGGATCACACAGATCCGTCCGAGATTCATTTTGAAAAAGTCGGCAGTGTTTTGCTAATCACTGCCGTAAAAAACAGGAAAAAAAAACGAATGACATCGACATCGGAAAACCCCAAAAAGGCAAAATACGGCAGCTTAGTAAATTAGTCGTAATCAATTCAAAAAGTTGCAATTTTACACTGTCGATGTCATTCGTGATTGAACTTTGACCTTTTTCCGGAAATTACGAATGTTAGTAAATATACCCCATAATGTCTAATCCGTTGCTTCCCGGATTTTATGAGACAGATCCTTCTCCTTAAATTATGCAATACCTCTGAGTCAAAACTACCTATCCCAGGAAATGGTGCTTTATCCCCCACAGTCATTCGTGTCCATTCATCACAAAAGGTCTCAGTGTGGGGACCATACTTCCCCCACATTACTAACCGAGCAGACCCTCGGGGTTTGCAAGCCTCTTCAGTCTGAACCCTGACTGCTAAACGTCCCTGTGTTGTGCACTTGGCTTCCATTGTGGACCTTTTTAACACAGAAAAACTTCCTAAAATGCACCAAACACAGTAGTCTACGGTGGGAGTTTTCCAAGCTCTTCCACCAGCTTCTTCTGCTCCGAGTACAACGGATCCGCCCCTTTTAGCAGACCCACGTAATCGTTGCAGGCCCTACCAGCAAAAATTCCCTACCTTTATCTCTTACACAAATCACGCTTGCATGTGCTCCCTACAACACGCATGAGGGCAATTTAAATATACGACCTCATATCACGTTGCTTTATTGGTCACACATACAACCGTGCGGTCCAATCGTACCACTTATAGATACTTGTTATCTATAAATGGTAGGATCACTGGAGTCTTCCTACTGTGCTCCACAACAGCCGGAGCGTAATACCACACTTCGTCGCACGTCTTCACCTAGACCGTGCTTCACCAAGATTCACCAAGTTTCACCAAGTTTCACCAAGACTTCACCAAGACCATCAAGAGGAGTTCAATACACTCATACCTTTTTTCTTTTTGCCCACACTATCATTTTATAATTTTCTGATCAGAAAAAAATAATCATTTCCCGTAATCTGATAGCTCTCCCCAGAGGTATTACAGTACAGTAAGGTATTTAAACTAAATTTTGGAAACTTAACAAATGTGTGCTATTATCTTCGTGGCTTCCGTGTCGCCTTACTAAAACAATGCTATCGTGTGATTTGTGTTTAGTGGGCGCATCTGCACACTGCGTTGCGTAATATACGCCACGTGTGTAGGCGTTTGCGTACGTAATCTCGCACGTTGCCCGAGACACGTATGCAAAAGGCCAGATACGCTCACAGTAACGCAAATAGCACACTTCTATAAATATAAACGATATTTAACTATAATCGCTTATCGAACACCACACAGTATCCGCTATGCTGTGTGCGTGCCTCTTATAATTACTCCCTTTAAATATTACTCTTTATAATATCAACTAAATAGCACCAAATTTCCTCAGTACGTTATCAATGCAAATGGCAAACAGGAAGGTAGATAGGTGAAAATACACAGATACAATACAATTCTAAATTAATCTAATAACATACATTGATGTAAGCACACATATATAGTATTACATCTATGTACTAATCACTATTACATCTATGAGACCCATTCACTTCTCTAATTTGCATATGAATGTGCCCTTGACTGTGTGTGAGGGTGAGTCTCTTCACTGCTGGGGGAAAAAAAACAATTACACAGGTTAATTTGCATTTCAATGGTTATCCTACAACCAGCAGAGAATCCTAGAAGCTTGGAGGTAAAGAAACCAAAAAAACAACAACTTTGTTTTATCTGTGTATCGTTCTTAAATCAAATATTCATTTTACTATTAACTTACATTAAACCCTATCTAAACTATTTATAATTGATTATGATATGGATTAAATAAATGCATTGGTAACTCAAATCGTGATTTCTTTTTGACGAGGGACGGCTGATTATTCCTGAGTCAACTGAAAATCAGCCATTCAGAAAAAAAACAAAAATTTTGACCTTCCCAAAATGGCCGTTGCTCCTCCCCCTTCCACATCCATGAGGGTTACACAAAATGGAGGGCAGACCATGCGGCTTCTATTGTCACAAAAAAAATCACCATCCCAGCCCCTGAAGTTATTTTAGGCCTGGGTTAAAAATAAAACTATCAAGCTATGCAGAGCGATTAAAATACTTTTAAACCTATTTAAACAGACAAGCAATCCAATCTGAATCAAACACGATATGACTCATTCGAACCCCGTTCCGCAACGATATGGTCAGATATGCAGAGTACAGGTGTGTGCGTGTGCTACATGTGTTGCGTGTGCAGTTGGCACCAAATAGAAATTAAAACCAGATTTAAAAAGACAATAGCTTAACGTTCTTACCTTCTGGAACCGGATTCCACCAGCATCCCTACAAACCAAGAGAAGCAGACGCAGACGCTCATCCGATCAGCACTACTGTATCCCCAACCACAAACACGGATACAGGAGATACCTTTCCGCCCTTTGCTGATCGATAAAGTCTGCCTGTTTTCGCTTGACTGCGGATATGAGGTGGACCGACGAGCCCTCAATTGATAAAGCTAATTATTTACCTTTTAACATAAGCTATTTACTAATACCGTGTAGCCGTAATGGCCGCTAAACCACGTGCATGTGCTACGCACTTTGTACGCTATTTGCGTACAAAGACCTCACACGTGGTACACAAGTTACGTACACACGCTGCGCTGGGTGTACGGAATACACACAGCGAGCGTACACACA
This sequence comes from Pseudophryne corroboree, assembly GCF_028390025.1. Taxonomy (NCBI): domain Eukaryota; kingdom Metazoa; phylum Chordata; class Amphibia; order Anura; family Myobatrachidae; genus Pseudophryne; species Pseudophryne corroboree. The sequence goes on from NC_086446.1 coordinate 516,729,125, forward strand.
GACAGTAACCTTTGTAAACTTTAAACACAGAATATGCTTACACTGTAAACCTTAATACCGTGGTACTATAATGGTGTAACACTGAACCTTTGTGAGTATGCAAGCTGTTTGAGCAATTGAGATGCTCTGAAACCCTTAGCACTTATATGGTGAATCACACAAACACTTGTTAAGGTTCCAACACCTTACCAGATGATTTTTAGTAAGTAAAAGGGAAAAGAATACAGATTACAGCTTATACACTACAAACCTAACATTAATAACTAAACAGAATAACTAAATAGAAATATACACAATAGCGAACGATTGCAAATACAAATAAACAGAAAGGGAATAAATGGCAAACACTTATAGGTTAGCTAAAGAAGAACAATTGCATACATACAGAGTAACGAAATGGCCACAGAGAAAACTTACACACTTGGGAATGAATCGCATGCGCTATCTGGAAACCAGCTCTCAGTCATCATGGGGAAAACCTTGTGGAGAGAAGTGAGAGCTGGTCTGGCTATGGGGGTCTTTATATACACAGCATACTGTACACTACAAAGGTCCTATAATCTCATTGTTCATTGGACACAGGAATTTGTCTCTGCATTATAACAAAAGGTCATAGGTGGGTTCGTACGGGGGATGTGTCTCTATCCAACTGCTCAGGTGGGAGGCATCTTCAGGACTCCCACTGCATGTGTACTAAAACAGCAAATACATTTAAAGCCCATAAACTACTTTTACATATAACTATACGCTGGAGCGACCAATCTCTTCCTAACCAACAACGGAATGTTTCTAATAAAATACTCTTTAGTTAGACACTAGACACCACCATTCAACCTTTGTCTGACCCTTCATATCATGCAAAGAGGAATCCCCATGTCCACAAACCATTTACACTAAACATACTTGCAGACATTATTAAGGGGATTAATATCTACAAAACACACTATAAAGGTTAACTATGCTATAAACGAGTCGCCCGCTACAAGCTCATAAACTCTACCGTAAATACGCATATACCGCGTGTAATCGCCGGAGCGAGCGTACGCAATTTGCGGACATGTGCACGTACAGCAGACTAAATGCACGAGCAGCGGGCATGTGCATGGGGTTAGTATATGGCAATGTGAAGCACGATATTTTTCGACTTTGACAGAAGTTTCTTCACTCCCCCCGTCACCCAGCTCCATAGAAGTGCTGACAAATATGGACGAGATCGTCCATATTGGCCTGCATGCACAGGCGACAGGGCACCAGCGATGAACAAGCGCAGAGCCGCGCATCGTTCACTGCTGGTGCCTCCACACTCAAAGATATGAACAGTATCTCGTTAGTACATCCCACCCTCTGACTACATTGCTTAGATTTTAAGCATGATCTGTCCATGTGTACCCCCCACAGCGCATACTTGCCTACTCTCCCGGAATGGCCGGGAGGCTCCCGAAAATCGGGTGACCCTCCCGGCCCCCCGGAAGAGCAGGCAAGTCTCCCGATTCGTGGGGTCCCCTCTGCCCGTCCGCCCACTTAGTGTGTAAAGTGGGCGGTCCGGGCAGTTGATGATGCGATTCTTGCTGAATCGCGTCATCATAGCCACGCCCCCTGCAGTGTAATGCCAGTGATCGCGGCATTACAGAGTGGGGGCGTGGCTTAAAAGACACATCATTGTGACCCCACCCTTGCTCCGCCCCCGCTCCGCCATTTCTCCGCCCCCATCCCGCCTCCCACCCACCCCCTCCTCGACGTCACAGCCTCCCCTGCCCGCCCTCTGAGCCGACCTGGCTGCTCTCTCCCGCAGAGAGCAGCCAGAATGTAGGTAAGTATGCCACAGCGATAGCGATACCCAGCCCCGTGCATCATTATCGCTGGTGCGAGATTGGCCTGCATGCAGGCTCAATCTAGCAGGTCGCTCATTTCACCCGCTGGGTGAAATGAGCGCCTCCCTGTCTCCCCCGCACGCTCAGCACACATCTCGCTGTGCTGAGCGGGGGGAGAGATATGTGCTGAGCGATTCGCTCAGCACACATCTCTCCCCACATCTGCCCGTGAATACAGACCTTAAGACAGAGTAAATCATCTGTGTGGAGGCTGTGATTAATGTGGTGCTCTGTCACACACTGTAACAGATAGACCTGTTTAACCTGACTGCACATGAGCTCAGAACAGTGAAATGACCGTACACACAGTGAATGCACTCTCTGGCTTGTTTATACATAATACATAACTACACTGTTTACATTCTGTGTCCAGAGATAAGTAGTTGTCAGATATCGCCTTTACTCTATAAGGACATGTAATAAGTGCACAAAAGAACATGCATTGCTCTGAATAAACAGCACGTGAGCTGCTTATACCTGTGACAAGAACAACTGTTATTTTGTCTCTAATTTTATTGTGAGTACTGTGGAATACATTGTAACAAATAATGAACACAGGAATAACACATACCCAGATATAACAACTTTATGTATAGGATACAGACAGCAGCATGCAGTAACGGATCTTGCTACGGGCACACAGGATTTTTGCCCGGGGCGCCGCCACCATGGCAAGATCCGCTACTGTTGGTCAGTGCCCCCCATGCTGTGCGGTGCTGTGAAGGAAACTAGACGCTACCCGTCTAGTTTCCCTTCGTGGAGAGGACCTTTGCTGTACGGTGCGCAATGATGTCATTGTGCACCGCACAGCATTGTGGGACTAGCACATAGAAGCTAGGGGTCATAATTGACCTCTAGTGTCTATGCTGTGCTACGTCATCGCGCACCGCACAGCATTGTGGGATCGGCCATAGACGCTAGAGGTCATAATTGACCTCTAGTGTCTATGCTGCGCTATGGGAGAGACGTCATGACGTCTCTCCTATAGTTCCGAGGAGCGGCAGGGCGGAGGTCAGCAGCGGAGGTCAGCAGCGGTCGGGAATCAGGAGCTGGGATAGTAAGTATTAATTAATTTAAAAATATATATATATTTTTTGTAAGCGGTGCTACTCAACTGAGGGCACAACTCTACTGGGGGCACAAATGGTGGCACAACTCTACAGTGGGCACAAATGGGGACACAACTCTACAGGGGGCATAACTGACCATGCCCCTGTATGAAGCCATGCCCCTATTTTCACCCGGGGCACCACAAGGGCTAGAACCGGCAATGGCAGCATGTCCATTAAGTAATACAATAACAGAACACTAATGGTTCATTGAGCATATGCACCTGGTGACCTAATACATTTTGTTAACCCAATTAATATCCCTATATTCTGGTAGAAGGGAAATTACCATTTGAGACTATATATGGTGACAATTGGGAGTGCTCTGATATAATAGAAATATACATAATAATCATTATATCAAACTATATCACCTGATTCTGCATTCCTGAGGGGGATTACTGACAATTGCCCACAAATAATCTACCAGTGATAATTGATGCATTTTAACACCCTGGATATAGGTAATATTTGCTTATACAGGTTTATGAACTATCTTCTATGATGAAGGATGCTCAGTCTGAGCAGTCACCTACAATACGCTTGACCACCATCAGATACAGGAAATCTATACTGGGAAGAGAGTCACCTGATATTAACTAATCATTTCAACCACAGTATATCTATTTGCACTACTTAGTGACATTTGAGTCAAATAATTGAAGAGATTAGGAGTATGAATTGGCACCCTGGCGTGATATTTTAATATTCTTTATTTGTGATCTACTTTCTATCTTTTTAATATTTCTGCTTTTTAATTCCTTAGGTGGGAAAGTTTTCTCTTTTTCATTTTTAGTTATATTGATTAAAAGTTAAATTTTAAATGCATTCAATAACACCACAGACTAAAAAGCAGTCCTTTACTAAGGATAAGGATCAACCAGAAAAGACAGCATTATCTTGAGCGCATATTGGGCAAGCAGGATATCTTGACCTGCTATTATCCCCAGGTGTATAGGTTCAAGTCAGCACTCCCACTGAATGAATGCAATTTACTCAGTGGCCAACAATTGAATCCTTCTTATGAAAGTTGCTACAAATCTGATTTGATACAAACCTTGAATACTAATGTGGCTATTTATATGTAACTATTAATTGTTACATTCAAACAGAATCATTTTATATCTTGCTTCTTGTTGTTTAATGTGGATTGGCCCTCATTTCGAGTTGTTAGCTCGCTAGCTGCTTTTAGCAGCTGTGCAAACGCTAAGCCGCCGCCCTCTGGGAGTGTATCTTAGCTTAGCAGAAGTGCGAACGAAAGGATCGCAGCATGGCTACAAAAAAAGATTGTGTAGTTTTTGAGCAGCTACAGACCTACTCCTAGCCTGCGATCACTTCAGACTATTTAGTTCCTGTTTTGACGTCACGAACACGCCCTGCGTTCGTCTAGCCATGCCTGCGTTTTCCCAGGCATGCCTGCATTTGTATCAGACACGCCTGCGTTTTTCTACACACTCCCAAAAAACGGTCAGTTATCTCCCAGAAACACCCACTTCCTGTCAATCACTCTGCTGCCAGCAGTGCGACTGAAAAGCGTCGCTAGACCTTGTGTGAAACTGCATCGGCTTTTGTGAAAGTACGTCGCGCGTGCGCATTGCACCACATACTCATGCACAGAAGTGCCAATTTTTAGCCTGATCGCTGCGCTGCGAACAACGGCAGCTAGAGATCAACTCGGAATGACCCCCATTGTGTCTAATTTATCTGCTATATTAAATACTAAATCTTATGTTATTGCAGCATTATCGGCCTTTATTATATCATTATACACTGCTCAAAAAAATAAAGGAAACAACACAATATAACTCCAAGTCAATCACACTTCTGTGAAATCAAACTGTCCACTTAGGGAGCAACACTGATTGACAATCAATTTCACATGCTGTTGTGCAAATGGAATAGACAACAGGTGGAAATTATAGGCAATTAGCAAGACACCCCCAATAAAGGAGTTGTTCTGCAGGTGGTGACCACAGACCACTTCTCAGCTCCTATGCTTTCTGGCTGATGTTTTGGTCACTTTTGAAAGCTGGCGGTGCTTTCACTCTAGTGGTAGCATGAGACGGAGTCTACAACCCACACAAGTGGCTTAGGTAGTGCAGCTCATCCAGGATGGCACATCAATGCGAGCTGTGGCGAGAAGGTTTGCTGTGTCTGTCAGCGTAGTGTCGAGAGCATGGAGGCGCTACCAGGAGACAGGCCAGTACATCAGGAGATGTGGAGGAGGCTGTAGGAGGGCAAAAACCCAGCAGCAGGACCGCTACCTCCGCCTTTGTGCAAGGAGGAACAGGAGGAGCACTGCCAGAGCCCTGCAAAATGACCTCCAGCAAGCCACAAATGTGCATGTGTCTACTCAAATGATCAGAAACAGACTCCATGAGGGTGGTATGAGGGCCTGACGTCCACAGTTGGGGGTTGTGCTTACAGCCCAACACTGTGCAGGACGTTTGGCATTTGCCAGAAAACACCAAGATTGGCAAATTCACCACTGGCGCCCTGTGCTCTTCACAGATGAAAGCAGGTTCTCACTGAGCACATGTGACAGACGTGACAGAGTCTGGAGATGCCAAGGAGAACGTTCTGCTGCCTGTAACATCCTCCAGCATGACCGGTATGGCAGTGGGTCAGTAATGGTGTAGGGTGGCATTTCTTTGGGGGGCCGCACAGCCTTCCATGTGCTTGCCAGAGGTAGCCTGACTGCCATTAGGTACCGAGATGAGATCCTCAGACCCTTTGTGAGACCATATGCTAGTGCGGTTGGCCCTGGGTTCCTCCTAATGCAAGACGATGCTAGACCTCATGTGGGTGGAGTGTGTAAGCAGTTCCTGCAAGATGAAGGCATTGATGCTATGGAATGGCCCGCCCATTCCCCAGACCTGAATCCAATTGAGCACATCTGGGACATCATGTCTCGCTCCATCCACCAACACCACGTTGCACCACAGACTGTCCAGGAGTTGGCGGATGCTTTAGTCCAGGTCTGGGAGGAGATCCCTCAGGAGACCATCCGCCACCTCATCAGGAGCATGACCAGGCGTTGTAGGGAGGTCATACAGGCACGTGAGGCTATACACACTACTGAGCCTCATTTTGACTTGTTTTAAGGACATTACATCAAAGTTGGATCAGCCTGTAGTGTGTTTTTCCACTTTAATTTTGAGTGTGACTCCAAATCCAGACCTCCATGGGTTAATAAATTTGATTTCCACTGATAATTTTTGTGTGATTTTGTTGTCGGCACATTCAACTATGTAAAGAACAAAGTATTTAATAAGAATATTTCATTCATTCAGATCTAGGATGTGTTGTTTAAGTGTTCCCTTTAGTTTTTTGAGCAGTGTATTTGTTACTCCTTGAGCAGTCAGTTTCTTTCCTAACTGTCATTAATACCCCTTTCAGACTGCCTGAGGCGGGTTGCACACGGGAGCTTGACATGGGAACTCCCAGGGTGCGACCCGCTTCAAGCGCCCCTCCGCCGGTGTCTGCAACCTGGCGGGGGTGGCACTTGGAGATCACATTGTCAAAGTCGAAAAATATTGCAGTACACACATCACGTACAAACCACACACAGATGGCCTCTGCGCGTGTACTTGTTCTGCCGTGCTTGCACATATCCGCAATTTGCGTATGGTCACTCCCGCGGTCGTGCGCATCAGCGCATGGTATGGGTATTTACGGTAGAGTTTGTGAACGCATGGAGAGCTATCAAAACACATATTTAATCCAAATAGTGCACAAAGTACACATAGTCCCCCTGCACCACATATGAAATTAACAACAGTTTAAATGGTTTCAGAACAAAGGGATTCACCTTTACAGAATAGGAGGGGACAGACTAAGGTCATAAGGTGGTGTTTGGTATCCAGCTGTAGGGTATTTTAAGAATAACATTCCGGTGTTGGTTTGAGGAAGATCGCATGTTCCTGCGGATAGTTATGTGCAGAAGCAGAATATAGATATAAACTGTATTTACTGTACATTATGTATGCAGCGGGAATCCAGAGAAGACCATCTACAAGAGCAGTTGGGAAAGACATCGCCTACCTATTCAAACCGACCTATGACCTCTCCTGTACTGTAAAAGTGCATTCCTGTTTCCAGTGGACAAAGGGATTACAGTATCTATTGTATTGCTTTTGGAAGAAGTGTATAAAGAGAGCCTACTTCTGGCCTGGTGAGACACAAGACTCACAAAGTTATCTATTTGATGACCGAGGACCGGGCCAGGAAGCGCAAGCGAATCTACTCAAGTATGTACCATTGAATGTAGCCATTTACTCTGTTATATTGTATTGTATTATTTGTATTGTAACCCCCTTTCAGCAATAATCCACTGTGGTGTCGGAACCCAGCGGTTAAATCACAATTGGTGTCGTGTCTTCATTGCCCTGCTAAGGTTTAAAGTGTTTTATCATTGCATTGCATTACTGTAAAGGTTTAAAGTGTATCTCTGGGTGTGTGCACGCTGTGTGTACTTTGTACCCCCAGCGCGGCGTTTGTACGCTAAGTCCGTACAGTGATACGGGACTCTGTACGCAAACAGTGTATAAAGTACGTAGCGTGTGTACTAAGTTTAGCGGCCGCAGCGGCTCCATGGTAAAGTGTATTCTAAGTGTGTATAAGGTATAGCTTTCTTTCCTGTAAGATAATCGACATTATCAATTGGGGGCTCTCCGGTTTTCCACATACTCACTACCTAACAGGTCACAGCAGACGTAATCTATCAGCAAAGAGTGGGAAGTTATTCTACGTATCCTTTTCTTGGTCAATGGATGCACTGAAAACCCTACTTGATTGCTGATTAGATGGCATCTGCTCTGTATGGTTTGTAGAGATGCTGGTAGAACTCGTAAGGTAAACAGGAAAAAAGCTATTTAAAATCTGTGAAATTTCTTTTGGCACCAAAAGCGTACACAGCACCCATACTCTTTGCATACTCTCTCACAGTGTTGCCATAACATTCAGATTGCTAGATTCATTTAAACTTGTGTGAAACCGGAGATATTTGTTGCTATATAGTTAAAACTAAAATAAATGTTAAGGAAGTAAGTGTAAGACACACACGCAGCCTGGCCTAGTTATAAAGGTTTATACAGAAAGAAACTGTGTGTTGTGTTAAGTGAGCAATTATAGTTGGTATTGCTCACATTTATAGAAGTTGTGGAATTTGTTTGATTGCGGACCTACGGTTTTGTACACGTGTCTCGGACAAAGTACGGGACTGCGTATGCAGCGTAAGAAGACACGCACGATTGCGTGTTTACGCAAATTGCGTAGGAAATACGGTCGCTAAGTACAAATTACACAATAGTTCGTTTAGTTTAAAGACGGGACAGTAGCTACGCTACAATAGCACCAAACTACCCGGTTTCTAAAGAAATTTTATATAAAAACAAAATTTAGTATAAATAATTTTTTTTTAAATTGCCTCTGGGGGTAAATCTGCCAACTTGAATGAATCCTAATTTTCTGTACAGAAAAATAACGTGTATGTGAGTGAGCGAATGCAGGAGTGAGTGGATACTGAAACCAAGAACTAAGTGGTCTAGGTGGCCTAAGTGGACACACTGGGTTAGTAGAGGCCCGGTGGCGTAGGGTTCACAACCCTGTGTTATTAACTAGGTGGTCTTAGTGGACTGAGTGGTATCCCATACAACTCTTAGTGGTCTAGGTGGTCTGAGCTAGGTGGTCTACAGCAATCGTAGGGCATATAGATAACTAGTATCTATAGTCTGTACTATTGCATCACATGTCCGTTTGTTCAGCACAGAGCAACGTGATATTATTGTGTCATATGCGCTGTGGAAGAGCATACTGTTAGGGTCTCCTGCCCTGTGCTGCCACGTCGTCATGGCAACCGGGAGACAAGTGCTAGCGGAGTAACCTGAGCGCAGCTGATACTCCGGTTCGGGTCTTTTGCTGTGCAGTGGTTACAGGCAGGGGATCCGGTGCTGGTTTTTGTGCTCACAGTCTGTGAGGTCTGAGTGGGGCGTGGACAGCACCTGCTTTATAAGGCCTCTTCTCAGATTAAGCAGATGCTGCTGAATCTTTGTTGGTTAGTCAGTTCCTGAAAATTAGCCAGTACTGTGTAGCTTTGTATTTGTTATTGCTTACTGCAAATAGGCCTGGGGATTTGGTACTACACTCTGCCAATCCAGACCTAGCAGTAAGACTGGAGTCAGTCGTTTAGCCTGCTGAGGTTCTTTTGCTATTCTGTGAACCCAGCAGGTTTGTGGCTGTACTTTCAGACCTGCATGCTTAATCCTCTCTCACTGTGCAGGGCGTCCATGTGTCAGTTTAGTGGCAGTAATCTGAACCTGGGCCCTGCAAGTGAGAATTAGGATTGTGGAGACTCTCCTTGTGCCTACTATTCCATCTCTGACCAAGGAGTTTGCTGCCACACCCGTTGGTAACCCTTTAGGGTTTTGCTGTTGCCCTTAGCAACAGCATTTCGGGTTCTCTACATATTAAAACACAACATCTTGCTTTTTCCATCTTAGCATTTGTAATACTAGGGAGACACCCAGTTTCTTAGCCTCTGGGCTTCTCTGTTCACTTTGTGTTGGTTTTGTTACCCTATCACTTTCTGTGTACGTGATGTCATATTTCCCAGTCTGTCTGTTAGTTCATTTGTTTTGCATCCCTCTCTGTTCAGACACCAGTACATTCCTGCAGGCACTGGTGTGCATAACATATTCAGCAGCCCAATACTCCTGTTGAAATTTTGTGGGAATATGGAGCATACCCCTCAAAATACGTTGCAACAGGTGGTCGATCAGGTGCAGGTCCTGACTCGTCAATTTAGTGATTTGTCCATTAAAATGCACACCTCCCAGGCCGCTGGTGGAGCTCCCGCAGCAGCAGCACCTTCAGGGGTTAAGGAGCCGAAAGTAAATCTTCCGGATCGTTTTTCTGGAGATCGCTCGCAGTTCTTTTGTTTCAAGGAGAGCTGCAAGCTATATTTCCAGCTTAGGCCTCAGTCTTCTGGGTCAGAGATTCAGCGGGTGGGCATAGTGATTTCCTTGCTACAAGGAGACCCACAGGTCTGGGCATATGGGTTGCAGCCTGACTGTCCGTCGCTTAAAAGTGTTGATGCTTTTTTTACGGCACTGGGCATGTTGTATGATGACCCTGACAAGACGGCCTCAGCCGAGGCTCAGATTTCGATCCTTAAGCAAGGGCGAAGGCCAGTTGAGGTTTACTGTACGGAGTTTCGGAGGTTGGCCCATGATACCCAGTGGAATGACCCAGCCCTGAGACACCAGTACCGAAGAGGTCTTTCTAACCAGATAAAAGACCAACTGGTACAATATCCCTTGCCTGATAGCTTGGATCAGCTCATGCAGTTATCCATCCGGGTGGATAGACGGCTGAGAGAGCGTAGGCTTGAAAGGGAGACCGAGGTTTCCTTCTTTCCCAAGGGAACCTCAGACTCTGAGGAATTTTCCGAGGAGCCTATGCAGATTGGGGCTACCCGCCTCTCCTCGCGTGAGAAGATGCGGAGGAGACAGCAGGGGTTGTGTTTGTACTGTGGGAATAAGGGTCATGTGGTAGTATCATGCCCAGAAAAGCCGGAAAACTTCAGGGCCTGAGGGTGATGGGAAATATCCTGTCAGGCCAGAAGTCAGAATTTCCCAAGAAGACTTTTATCATTCCGGTGACCTTGAAGATCCTCGGTCAAACTGTCAAGACTGAGGCCTTTGTGGACAGTGGGGCCGACGGGGTTTTTATGGACCGCCAATTCGCCCTGAAACACTCTGTTTCCTTAGTACCCTTGGCGTCGGAAATTGAAATTTGTGGGTTAAACGGGGAACCATTATCCCAGGGTAAAATTACCTCTTGCACTAGCCAGATTTCTTTGTTTATTGGAGCCACACACTCTGAAAAATTGTCCTTTTATGTGACTGTCTGTACTTTTGCCCCATTGGTGTTGGGGTTACCCTGGTTAAGGGCCCACAAACCTCAATTTGACTGGGTCTCTGGGGAGATTCTTAGTTGGGGTACTGATTGTTTCAGGAGTTGCTTGAGCCTTCCAGTCAGGCTCTCGCAGCTAAGTTTGCCAGGATTGCCAGGGTGTTATGCAGATTTTGCGGACGTGTTCTCCAAAAAAGTTGCAGAGGTACTACCTCCCCATCGCCCCTATGACTGTGCCATTAATTTGTTGCCGAATGCTAAGCTTCCCAAGAGCAGGTTGTACTCCCTGTCACGTCCTGAGACTCAGGCTATGGTAGAGTACATTCAGGAGAACTTGGCTAAGGGATTTATCAGACCTTCACAGTCTCCAGTTGGGTCGGGGTTCTTCTTCGTGGGTAAAAAGGACGGTTCATTGCGACCCTGCATCGACTTCAGGGAATTGAACCGTATCACGATTAAAAACTCATACCCACTGCCTCTCATTTCGGTCTTGTTTGACCAGCTTCGTACTGCCACCATTTTTTCTAAGATTGACCTACGCGGTGCGTACAATCTAATCCGAATAAGAGAGGGGGATGAATGGAAGACTGCCTTTAATACCCACTCAGGGCATTATGAATATTTGGTGATGCCTTTTGGGCTCTGTAATGCCCCGGCAGTCTTCCAGGATTTCATGAACGATGTGCTCAGGGAATATTTGGATAGATTCTTAGTCGTATACTTAGATGACATCCTAATCTTCTCCCATTCCCTGGAGGAACATCGGAAGCATGTACGCTTAGTCCTCCAGAAACTCAGAGACCACCGGCTTGGGGCGAAGCTGGAGAAGTGCGAATTTGAAGTTCAGCAAATCGCATTTCTAGGATATATTATCTCCCCAGAAGGTTTCCAAATGGAGGGTTCCAAGGTACAGGCAGTCCTGGATTGGGTGCAGCCCACTAGTTTGAAGGCGCTTCAGCGTTTCCTGGGCTTTGCGAATTTTTATAGACGATTTATCGCTGGATTTTCGTCTATAGTGGCGCCCTTGGTGGCACTCACTAAGAAAGGGGCGGATGTTGCTCACTGGTCTTGTGAGGCTAAAGCGGCTTTTGCCCGTCTCAAAAGGGCATTTGTTTCGGCCAAGGTGCTGCGACACCCAGATCCAGAGCGTCCTTTTGTGGTGGAGGTGGATGCCTCTGAGATGGGTATTGGGGCAGTGCTTTCTCAGATGGGAGTGTCTGATAATCGCCTTCATCCCTGTGCTTACTTTTCCCATAAATTTTCGCCTGCCGAGATGAATTATGACGTGGGTAACCGGGAATTGTTGGCTATTAAGGATGCACTCGAGGAGTGGAGACACTGGCTTGAGGGGGCTAAGTTTGTGGTCTCAATTCTCACCGACCATAAGAATTTGGCATATTTAGAGTCAGCGAAGCGTCTCAATGCCAGGCAGGCACGATGGGCTTTGTTTTTTGCTCGCTTTAATTTTTTGATAACATATCGCCCTGGGTCAAAAAACATCAAGGCTGATGCGCTCTCGCGGAGTTTTGCTCCAATCCAAGAGACCACGAGGAGCCGTTGCCCATTGTGTCCCCATCATGTATTAAAGTGGGCATTACCCAGGACCTCTTGTCATTAGTCCTTAGAGCACAGGAGCAGGCTCCTCCAGACCTTCCGGTAGGTCTTTTGTTTGTGCCTCCTAGGTTAAGACAGCGAGTGTTCCTGGAATTCCATGCCAAGAAGTCGGCAGGTCACCCGGGTATTGCCAGAACTCGGGAGTTGCTATCTAGGGCGGTGTGGTGGCCCTCGGTGGCTAAGGATGTGGATCAGTGGGTTCGGGCATGTGACATCTGTGCCCGAAATAAGACTCCTAGAGGGGTTCCTGTTGGCCCATTACATCCACTCTCTATTCCATCTAAGCCATGGACCCACATTTCAATGGATTTTGTGGTGGACTTGCCCAAATCCTCGGGGATGACAGCCATCTGGGTTGTCGTTGACAGGTTTTCGAAGATGGCGCACTTCGTTCCACTGGTTGGGCTGCCATCGGCCAGACGCCTGTCTGAATTATTTATGCTGCATGTTGTGCGTCTCCACGGGTTGCCACTTGATGTGGTCTCTGACCGCGGATCCCAGTTTGTGGCCAAATTCTGGAGGGCATTTTGTTCCGATCTCCAGATTTCTGTCAGCTTGTCGTCAGGCTACCATCCGCAGTCTAATGGGCAGACTGAAAGGGTGAACCAGTCCTTGGAGCAGTTCCTCAGGTGTTATGTCTCCAAGTGTCAGACTGACTGGGTTGCTCATCTGTCCATGGCGGAGTTTGCCTATAACAACGCGTCTCACTCTGCTACAGGGATATCTCCCTTCCTTTGTGTGTATGGGCATCATCCTAAGGTCAATTCTTTTGACCCCCTGGACTCCACGCCTGGTGGTTCCTCTGTCGTTTCGGTCCTTAGAGGTATTTGGAGGAAAGTGAAGAAAGCCCTTGTGTCTGTGTCATTAGTGACCAAAAGGGTTTTTGATAAGCGGAAAAGACCCTGCAGCTTCAAATTAGGAGACTTCGTCTGGTTGTCTACCAAGAATTTGAAGTTGAGACAGCCATCTCATAAGTTAGGCCCCCGGTTCATCGGCCCTTATAAGATCACCAGGGTTATCAATCCAGTGGCATTTCAGTTAGATCTGCCCCGTTCTTTGGGTATCAATAAAACATTTCATTGTTCCCTTTTAAAACGGGCGATTAGTAATCCTTCTTCCAGAGGAAGACCTTCCCCTCTTCTGATACGTGGCCAGAGGGAGTTTGTTGTTGAAAGGATTCTTGACTCCAAGATGGTTCGGGGTCGGCTGTCATTTTTGGTGCACTGGAAGGGGTATGGCCCGGAGGAGCGGTCGTGGGTGCGCAGTTGTGATCTTCATGCCCCCAGACTGATACGCTCTTTCTTCTCGCAGTTCCCCGATAAACCCGGTGGTAGGGGTTCTTTGACCCCTCGTCAGAGGGGGGGTACTGTTAGGGTCTCCTGCCCTGTGCTGCCACGTCGTCATGGCAACCGTGAGACAAGTGCTAGCGGAGTAACCTGAGTGCAGCTGATACTCCGGTTCGGGTCTTTTGCTGTGCAGTGGTTACAGGCAGGGGATCCGGTGCTGGTTTTTGTGCTCACAGTCTGTGAGGTCTGAGTGGGGCGTGGACAGCACCTGCTTTATAAGGCCTCTTCTCAGATTAAGCAGATGCTGCTGAATCTTTGTTGGTTAGTCAGTTCCTGAAAATTAGCCAGTACTGTGTAGCTTTGTATTTGTTATTGCTTACTGCAAATAGGCCTGGGGATTTGGTACTACACTCTGCCAATCCAGACCTAGCAGTAAGACTGGAGTCAGTCGTTTAGCCTGCTGAGGTTCTTTTGCTATTCTGTGAACCCAGCAGGTTTGTGGCTGTACTTTCAGACCTGCATGCTTAATCCTCTCTCACTGTGCAGGGCGTCCATGTGTCAGTTTAGTGGCAGTAATCTGAACCTGGGCCCTGCAAGTGAGAATTAGGATTGTGGAGACTCTCCTTGTGCCTACTATTCCATCTCTGACCAAGGAGTTTGCTGCCACACCCGTTGGTAACCCTTTAGGGTTTTGCTGTTGCCCTTAGCAACAGCATTTCGGGTTCTTTACGTATTAAAACACAACATCTTGCTTTTTCCATCTTAGCATTTGTAATACTAGGGAGACACCCAGTTTCTTAGCCTCTGGGCTTCTCTGTTCACTTTGTGTTGGTTTTGTTACCCTATCACTTTCTGTGTACGTGATGTCATATTTCCCAGTCTGTCTGTTAGTTCATTTGTTTTGCATCCCTCTCTGTTCAGACACCAGTACATTCCTGCAGGCACTGGTGTGCATAACACATACGCAGACGTGATTGTATAGACAAAGGAGTTTTTCTTTGATAACTTCGGGAAATCTCCCTGGTGGGCTTCACTGAAAAGGGTGAAAGATAGTTATCTAATTTCTCTGTTTTTCACCCTATAAACAATTCCAGTTGAAAGATACCGAAAAGGAAATTTTCACTGCCTCTCTCAGAAAAATATTCCTAACAGAACTTCCACCGAAAGAAATTACAGTGTAAGGTCTGATAGGAGCCCTAAGTTGGGTACATTGCAATCCGCTATCAACAGTGTATCGTTGTATTGGCCAGCGTGGGTGAGAGCGAGTGGAAGGCGCTCAGGTATACTTCCACCGTCTACTTATATTGAGTATTTTGGTGTTTGTGGGGATTTTTTTTAAAGATATTGGAAGAGACCCACAAATATGGGAGCCAGTTGCTCAAGTAAGAGACGTTTAGACAGGGTTCAGGCAGAATTGTGGCCAAAAGGCTCAGCAAGGTTTATCATGCGTGAAAAATATGGTTCACACACAGAAGTTTTATGCAATGAGTGGATATGTATGACTAACAATGATAGGGAACCATTCCCTAGGGTGGGCAGCTTTGAACTAGAGGTATTACAGAACTTAAGGTTAAGGATTTGTCTGATAAAATCCAAGAAACGAAGGATTAAACATACAGATTGTTTAAATTTGTGGCAACAGGAGGGGGATATGCAAAGGGAATTAGCTTGCGCAGCAGGTTCCAAACCTAGCGGGAAAACAATGGCGACCGCACCACCACCACCATATATTGTTGGGGAGAAAATGGCTACAAGCAATGATACATTGGTACAGAATAGAAGTGTAATTGCAAAATGTACTAACGCTAACCCTTGCCAGTTGTACCCTGTTTTAAATTTTCCCCAGGACTGCGAACAAGAGGATGAGTCCAGCACGATATCAGCACTCTCTCTAGCAGCCACCATACAAGACACATTTAGGTGGGCACGGCCCAACCAGCAAGAGCAGTAGTCAGGCCCCATAGTGGAGGGATAAGTGAGGTCGTGTCCACAGGTAAGTACGGTACCGTACATTATGCAGAAACCATAGCACCTCACATTGTAGAGTCAAATCAAAATGATGTAATTGAATTAAAGTCTGTCAGGGTGACCGCAGTCCCCAATGGGAAGACTGACGCTCAGGGAGTAACTCCCGTCAGGAACATTGCCATGCATTGTCCCTGGTCCCGGACAGAATTAAGGTCAATTATGTCAGAATTTCCCGATCCCAGAAAAGATCTAGTCCCATGCCAGAGGTTCATTAAAGAGTTAGGTAATGCCACCAAACCCACAAACAAAGATAGGTGAACAGTGCTACGGGTATGTTTACCCTCAAATATTGACCCCGCGAAATTTATAACTGATTGCAACTTAGACGCAGAAGTACCTCTCACTGATGAGTACACTCAGGAGAATGTATGACAAATCAATCTGCAATTAGGAATATATTTCCCTACTGTTGTCAAATGGAATAAAATCTTTTCCATAAGACAAAAGGAAGGTGAAACGGCATCCGAATATTTCCATCGAGCACTGCAGGAAATGGCTAGATACACTGGGATCGAGGACATTAGAGACAATGTACATCACAGGGAGGTAGCTGTTTCAGTATTAATGGACGGGTTGAAGGAGGCACTCAGAGCAAGGGTACAGACTTCTCTACCAAACTGGAGAGGTATCTCGGTGGCTGCATTGAGAGAGTCCGCTATCGAGCATGATAGGAACATCATTAAACACAGTGAGTCACAGGGGGAAAAACTGATGACGGTAAGTATACAGGCCCTTACGGCAAAACCCCATCAGCCGAAAACCCGGACCCCTGTTGTTTTGGACAGACCTAGAACATGTTACACTTGTAGGAAGGAAGGGCATTTTGCCAAAGACTGTAAGAGTAGTAGAGCGCATAGCCAAGATAGACCCCTAGACAGAAAATACGAACCACACTACTACTCACATAATTGGGATCAGGGACCACATAGGAGAAGTTACGAGCCACATGCAGGGGAAATAAGGAGGTACCCACCAAGGAGAGATGGGCAGACCTCCGAAAATTCTCAGCTACCTCCCCCACATATCGTAGCTGCCAATGCGCTGCGGGAGGGTCTCACCACACAATAGGGGTTGGGCCACACCTGTAGTCTGCAGCCAGTGAAGTTGATTGCTAGCCTTGGTAGTTAACCGGAGGTCACGGTTGATGTAGCTGGTGTACCATTACCTTTTCTTGTAGATACAGGGGTGGCCAGGTCAGTGCTAAATTCGACTGTAAGTATAAAAACCACGGGTAAAACAATTTCGGCAATGGGACTAACAGGAACGGTGCAACACTACCCTTTGAGTAGACCGGCAGAGATTACGATAGGGCCCCTGCAGACCAAACACTCTTTTCTGCTGGCTGCATCGGCTCCGACTAATCTGCTCGGCAGAGATTTATTGTGTAAAATGCGGTGTGTCATATATTGTACTGCTGAGGGTGTCTTCTTGGATATACCCGAGAATCACGTTCAAGAAGTGCAAGATATATTAGACACCCCTCAAAGGCTAATGTCGCACTCTGCTGTTATAGACAAGTGTCCATCAAAGGTAGAGAAAATGATCTCACAAATACCGGGTTCCCTTTGGACCAAAGATGGACAAGACACTGGATGGATGGTGAATGTAGCTCCAGTAGTAGTGCAAGTAAAAGATGGTAGGATAGCTCCAAAAATCCCTCAGTATCCTCTGAAGCCAGAGGTAGAATTAGGAGTGTACCCCGTCATAGAGCGGTTGCTACAACAGGGCATCCTAGTCAGGACGTCCAGCACTGCCAATAGTCCCATCTTCCCTGTGAAAAAGAGTGGGGGGAGGGGTTACAGGCTAGTGCAGGATTTAAGGGGGATAAACAAGATAGTTGAGAGCCAATTCCCCGTAGTGCCCAATCCAGCTGTCATCCTCATGCAAATTCCCCCAACTGCGAAATTTTTCACTGTTATTGACCTCTGTTCTGCTTTCTTTTCTGTCCCTCTGCACCCTGACAGCCAATACCTCTTTGCATTTACATACAGGGGAGTACAGTACACCTGGACTCGTCTCCCCCAAGGTTTCATTGACAGCCCAAGTATTTTCTCCCAGGCTTTGCATGACTGTTTACAATCCTTTCAACCTGAGAGTGGATCAGTGCTAATAAAGTATGTCGATGACTTATTGTTGTGTTCTGATTCACTCGATTCGTCCTTGAAAGACACGAAACAGCTTCTGTTTCACCTTTCCCAAACGGGACACAAGGTTTCAAAGGATAAGTTGCAGTTGTGCCGGACCAGGGTAAAATATTTGGGACATTGCTTGACTCAAGGACTTAGACACCTCACCGCTGATAGAATACAGGCGATTCGCGACATGACTCTGCCACAAACCCAGCAACAGATCCGCACTTTCCTTGGAATGTGTGGGTACTGCCGAAACTGGATCCCAGGGTTCTCCATACTGGCTTTACCTTTGCAAGAGATGGTCTCTTCGAACAAACCAGATCGGATCTCGCACGCAGATGAGTCCGAGCTGGCATTTGTGAAACCCAAACAGTGCCTATCACAGGCACCTGCATTAGGTATGCCAGATTATGGGAAACCCTTTGAATTATACGGTACAGAAAGTGCAGGGTGCGCAGCAGGAGTTTTAACCCAGAGACATGGTGATGCCAGCAGGCCGGTAGCTTACTACAGTGCACAGTTGGACACCGTAGCACGGTCTCTCCCCACATGCTTGCGAAGTGTTGCAGCGATAGCTTTGCTAGTAAGTAAAAGCGAAGACGTACTGTTAGGACACAACCTGACCATCCATACACCTCATGCTGTATCAGCTTTACTGAACTCCGCTGATAATGTCAATTATTATCTTTAAACATAAAGCTATAACTTTAAATACACCTTTATCGGAGGGCCGCTGCGGCCGCTAGATTGAATACACTCGCTACGTACTGTGTACGCTATTTGCGTACAGAGTCCTATAGCTTACGGACTTAGCGTACAGGACGCCGCGCCAGGAGTACAAAGTACACACCGCGCGCACACAATAGGATGATAGATTTTAAACCTTGTTAGTGATGCAATGTAATGATACGTTTATGCTTTAAACCTTCTGCAGCACGGCACTGTAATGATGATACACTTTAAACCTTGTGCAGCGCTGTCGGTACAAAGTACTCACAGTGCGTACATTTTACCAAATACACGTTAAAACCTTAAGCAGTTTGTGAATATAATAGCCCTATAACCCCTAGCAGAGAAATGAGGACACAACACCGATATGGGGTAAAACCACAGGGTTCTAAGGCCACTGCGGATTAATTAGACAAAAGGAAATAACAATACAATTTATACACTACAAGCTAACATGATATCTAAACAGAATAATGGCTACAGAGAATGTACATACGCGAGAATTCGTTCGCAAGCGCGTCCTGGACCAGTCCTCCGCTATCAGGTAGAAAGCGTTCAGAGTCTTGTGTGACCAAGCCTGCTGCAAGCTCTATTTATTCACTTCATCCAAAACAATACAATGGTCACTGTAATCCCTTTGTCTATTGGACACAGAGATGTTCATTTACATTACAGGAGAGGTAATAGGTTGATTTGAAAAGGTGGGCGATGTTATTCTCAACTGCTCTAGGGGGTGGTATCCTCTGGATTCCCGCCGCATACATAATACATAGTAAATACAGTTTTATATCTATATTCTACTTCTGCACATAACTATATGCTGCAACATGCGATCTTCCTCTAACCAACACCGGAATGTTTCCCTTAAAATACCCTACAGCTGAATACCAAACACCACCTTGTAACCTTGTTCTGTCCTCTCCTATCCTGTAAAGGTGAATCCCTTTGTTCAGTAACTATTTTAAACAGCTATTTCTTTCTGATGTGGTGCAGGGGGCTATGTGTACAATGTGCACTATTTGGGTTAAAAATGAAATGTTTAGATAACCCTCTATGCGCTCACAAACACTACCGTAAATGCGCACACCACCCGCAGGAACGCGGGAGCGATCATACGCAAATTGCGAGTATGTGCACGCACGGCAGAATGGGCACGCGCACAGCGGGCATGCGCCTGGTGTTAGTACAATGCATATGCATTAGGATATTTTTCAACTTTGACACCGCCCAAACCAGACATGTCTCATCCGCGCGGTTTACAAGGTGGGAATTATCACTGATGGCCCCTGTAAACATCAACATTAAGAGATGCAGCGCACTAAATCCTGCAACTTACTTGCCAAGTGTGCCTGGACAGACACAAAGGGTGGAGGATGAGAATGATGGTGAAGGAGGATTTAGTGCAGACACTGATACGCATGACTGTATGGAATACCTGAATCAGACTTTCACTGCGAGACCTGACATTAGTGACAACACACTGGAAGGCGTAGATTTTACCTTTTACACTGACGGTAGTTGCCACAGACAGACGACTCGGGAGACCTGTGTACTGGATACGCAGTTGTAGACGACAGAGGTATCATAGAAGCTGAACCCCTGGGCCCACCGCACTCAGCAAAAGTTGCTGAGTTGGTCGCTCTAACCAGAGCGTGTGAATTGGCCAAGGGTAAGTCAGCTAATATATACACAGATTCTAGGTATGCCTTTGGAGTGGTGCATGATTTCGGGGCCCTATGGCGCCTCAGAAATTTCATGACGGCAGCTGGCACACCTGTAGCGCATGCATCCCACATAAAAAGGCTCCTAACAGCGATACAGGAACCAGACAGAGTGGCTGTTATCAAGTGTAAAGCACATACTTACAACCAAGACCCAATTTCACTTGGTAACAGCCGGGCAGACGAAGCTGCTAAATCAGCAGCCAGCACCCCCATACAAACGAACATCACATCACTGATGACATTTAACATGATCAATACACAACAATTAATTGAAATGCAAGATTTGTGTTCTTCACAGGAAAGGGCAGTCTATTAAGAACAAGCTGAGCAAATTAATGGTTGAAACTGGATTGTCATGGCCAGAAGCTTTGCCACTAGTGTTGTACAGCATCAGAACCACTCCCAGGTCTCCCCTTAACCTATCACCCATTGAAATTCTTTTTGGTCGACAACCTCATGTAATGATAGACCCCCAGGATGATTTGAAATGTAATAATGAAGTGACTGTGAAATATTTGGTTGGGATGAGCCAGCAGCTGAGAAATCAACAAAGAAATTTAAAGCTGGTGATTCCTGACCTGCCGAACAGTAATTGCCATGACATTGAACCAGGGGATTATGTGATGATTCGAAATTTCTTATGCTCAGGTTGCCTCATAGACAGGTGGGAAGGACCATATCAAGTCTTGTTAACCAGTACAACAGCATTGAAAGTCGCCGAAAGAGAGACGTGGATCCACTCGTCCCACTGCAAGAAGGTCGCTGACCCAGAGAGAACTCGTGACAAAAAGCAGAGTGTAGAGAATCTCGTATCACTGGAGTGTCTGTTCCGGGAAAGCTGAGAGGCAGGATTGTTGAAAGACATCTGAGCACAGAGAGTAACAAGAGCTAGAACGGTTGTCGTACCACTTTCTTTTTTCACCTCCCCCTACATTTTTCCTTTCTTTTCTCCTTCTTATTTTCCTCCTTTCCCTAACGAAATGGATCGATCACAAGAGACAGCGTTTCGGGTTCTGTTAGTAATTCTGGTTTTGATAAGGACAGTTTGTTTTGGTGAGGGTCCCAGAGAGGTCGAGCAGGGATCTGGAATGGGTTCTGATGGCAAGTACGAATTTGTAGGATCTCAGGATCAGCACATCATTTTGGTAAAGGCTGGCATCAGTAAGCGCTCTGGTCAAGGAGCTCGGAGGCACTGAGATGGGTTATTGTCTGATGAATATTGTATTTGTAGGAATTGTGAGAATATAGTTGAGGATGGGTGCATCCAGAGATGTCAGTCCAACCTTAATATCGACATGGACAGGCATCCGTTGAGTGATTACCACTCACTAGTGGGTAAGGTCTTAAACCAGATAGAATGCTGGGTGTGCTCACAGGTACCTCAAGGTCAGAGCAAGTCAGGATTAGTACCATACCCTTTAGCAATAGAAGAGGTACTCGAATTACGGGGTGGGAGACCGGTGGACAAGAAATTCAATATTTCTAGGCCCCCTAGTTTGAAGCTCCACCAGTATCATGTAGATAGATCCTTATTATGTTTTAATATTTCCAATTAAAAAAAATGGGAAATTGGGAAGTGACGTGGAATAATCAGACAATGACCTTTTCACACAGAGCTGATAGGATACCCATAGACTCTGAACTTGTACGCCAAATAGCCAACAGTGGGAGGTATTTTCGGTATAGGTATACTCGTGGAAGCAAGACCATGTGGGTTGGAAAAGTATCGCCAGGGTATTGTGCTCATATCATCCAGCCTGATACTTGTACTGAGCAGATGGGAGAATTGGGGATGGGTTTCTTTACTTGGAAAGTTTGTAATATGGTGATGTTATATTTTGTCCCCTATGTTCTCCCAGATGATGCCTATTTCATATGTGGGAGGAAGGCGTACAAGTGGCTTGCCCCGAGCTCAGAGGGATTGTGTTATATTGGGAGAGTACTGCCAGAGGTCTTGACCATAACCCATGATAAGATGAAAGACGTTCACCGCAGTGCTCAGGCTCCTTATACTCATACTCACTATGAACACATCGTCAAGAGACACCTCATAGCTAGGACAGAGCACGCAGCCTCTGATTTGATCCACGAATCCACCGGGATTCAATTCCTTCTCGCATTAGACATCACCCGTACTGCCAGAGGAATTATAAATTATAGGTATATCCATGCGCTAGCGAACTTGATAGATAATATCACTGAGATATATGACGACACCTTCAGGTATACGGGAAGGGAGTTACAAGCTTACAAGAAGGAACTGATTCAGCACAGGATGGTCCTGAATTATATCACAGCCGTGACAGGTGGGTACTGTGTAACTCTGGCAACTCAATATGGGGTGAAGTGCTGTACGTATATTACAAACAGCACTGATGACCCAACGGAGATTATCGATCAAAAGATGGACGATATCTTACAGTTGAAGTGGGAGTTCAGGAGGACACACAACCTTACCTTGGCGACTGTGAGTAATGAACTGACCGGCTGGGTCTCATGGTTGAACCCACGAAATTGGTTCTCAGGTTTAGGAGAGTGGGCTCAAAATGTTATTATGAGTGTAGGGAAGTTTCTCCTTTGTATCCTGGGAGTCGTCATAATTATTGGTTTGGTATTTAGGTGTGTTCGAATTCTGATGCGGCGCAAGCACAGCACAAAATTGATGAGTCTAAGGAGCAAGAGTGCTGTTATAGCAGCAGATTTAATTTATGACCCATCCATAGAGACAGTGTTATGATAAGGATTGTAAATAAATTTCAGGGCCTGTTTCTTTCACCCGTTTCTCTTGTGTTTCCACCTCTGCCCAGATACATCCATCCGGAAAAGACATCTTGTTACTGACCTAGGTTGGGGGTGTTGTGAACTCGGGGGTACTTCCGATGGTAAGGAAGAGGAACCACAGTTGGGTCTGAACAGGGATGGCCTGATATAGGTCTTCCTCATACAGGACTCTGACAGTAAGGCTTGATGAAATTATTGAAGAACTTTATTGCAGGAAAAGGACAACACAATGTCACATAACAGAGAAGGAACGTATGGAGAAATGTCCAGGAAGTACTTGTGAGGGATGGTAAAAGATACTGGTGACTGAAGAACTTATGAGTGATAGTTTTAGAGACACTGATAATTTGAAGAACTTGAGAGCGATGGTTAAAGACACTGATGATTTGAAGAACTTGAGAGCGGTGGTTAAAGACACTGGTGATTTGAAGAACTTGAGAGCGGTGGTTAAAGACACTGGTGATTTGAAGAACTTGAGAGCGGTGGTTAAAGACACTGGTGATTTGAAGAACTTGAGAGCAGGGGTTAAAGACACTGATGATTTGTATAACTTGAGAGCGATGGTTAAAGACACTGAGGACTTGTATAACTTGAGAGCGAGGGTTAAATGACACTGAGGATTTGTATAACTTGAGAGCGATGGTTAAAGACACTGAGGACTTGTATAACTTGAGAGCGAGGGTTAAAGGACGCTGAGGATTTGTATAACTTGAGAGCGGTGTTTAAAGGCACTGGTAACTTGCAAAACTTGAGAGCGGAGTTTAACCTGCAGCCCACGCTGACTCCAAGAAGCACTGGTGACTGGAGCGCAGTGGAACCCAGCCAACGGACACCTGGAAATGCCGGAGACACTGAGATATTACTGCAGAGAGATCCGCCGAGAACAGGAGCACTGGCATCCACTTCAGGGGGAAAGACGATACTCAGGCGCCGAGGCTCTGCCCGGCATCTAACTTTGAATATTCCGCCTCCGCAGGATTGGCGGAACAGTCTGATGACATCACCAGTTCCCCGCCCACGTGATGCCGGGTGTTATGGCGGCGCCCCTGCCCCGGGGAACAACCGGGAGCCGCGCCAGCCAGACGCCGGAGCCCGTGGACTACCGAAGGCGGAGGCCGCAACACCGACCAGCAGGCACGCAGGGGTAAGCGCGGTGAACGCCGCCTCTGGTGTGTGACAGTACCCCCTCCTCCAGGAGTGGCCCCCGGACACTTTCCAGGTTTTGTTGGATGTCTGGAATGGAAAATCTGCACCAGTCGGGGAGCCATAACTTCAGTAGCCTTAACCCAGCTCCTCTCCTCAGGGCCAAAACCTCTCCACTCCACCAAATACTGTAGATTCTTGTGGAGGTAACGAGAGTCAAGAATAGCTTTAATTTCAAAGTCCGTTCCAGCTTCAGTCTCTGAAGAGGTTGGCCTCGGGGATTTTGAATGGAACCGGTTTAAAATAAGGGGGCGAAGGAGAGAGACATGGAAGGAATTTGGTATCCGGAGGTGGGAAGGCAATCCCAATTTGCAGACAACCGGGTTCAGGACTTGTAACACGGGGTAAGGACCAATAAACCTCTGAGCAAACTTCATAGTGGGCACCCTTAACCGAAGATTGCGGGTAGAGAGCCATACCCTGTCACCAACCTTGTACTGGGGAGCTGCTCGTCGCTTCCTATCCGCAAAGAACTTATAGCGGCTGGAGACTCTCTTGAGGTTAGCATGAACTTGACTCCAAATTTGATTGAAGTGCCGGAGAATAGAGGCTGCAACAGGAACATCCTCCGGAGGACAAATGGGCAATTCTGGAAATTGAGGATGGAATCCGCAATTAATGAAAAATGGGGATTCACCAGTCGAAGAGTGGTACAGATGATTATGGGCAAACTCGGCCCATGGCAACAGTTCCACCCAGTCGTCTTGCGAGGGAGAGAGATAAACACGGAGTAAAGTCTCCAAATCTTGATTGACGCGTTCAGTCTGCCCATTGGTTTGTGGATGGTAAGCGGATGAAAACTTGAGTTTTATTTGTAAGGCCGTACAGAGAGCTCTCCAGAATCTTGCAGTGAATTGTACCCCCCGGTCAGAGACAATCTCCTGAGGTAACCCGTGCAGGCGGAAATGTTCTAACAAGGCCAACTTGGGAGCTGATGGTAACCCGGTAAGAGGTACAAAATGCGCCATTTTAGAGAAACGGTCAATAATTACCCAGACAGTATTATGACCCTTGGAGAGAGGCAATTCGGTGACAAAGTCCATAGAGATATGAGTCCATGGCCTCCTAGGAATGGACAGTGGATGCAACAATCCTGCAGGCGGCAGACGAATAATTTTGTGCTGAGCACACTGAGGACATGAGCTGACATAATCTTGAATATCCTTCTTCATAGTGTCCCACCAGTAAGATCTTCGTAGAAACTCCCACATCTTTTGAACTCCAGGGTGACCGGAAAACTTGGAAATATGAGCCCACTGCAACAACCTCGGTCGAAATTTAGCTGGCACAGACATTCTCCCAGGAGGAGGGTCCAATGCGGTGGGAGCCGCTGGCATAGAAACTGGATTGAGAATCAAAGCCCTCTCAACGGAATTCTCCTCATCCGAAGCCGTTAAGGAACGGGATAAAGCATCAGCCTTGGTGTTAAAAGTCCCAGCCTGGTGCTTAATAACAAACGAGAACCGATTAAAAAAGAGCGCCCATCTAGCTTGATGGGGATTCAAGCACTGGGCCGTCTTGAGGTACAGCAAATTCTTGTGATCAGTGAAAATTGTAATTAGGTGTTTAGCACCTTCCAAAAGATATCTCCATTCCTCTAAGGCAGATTTTATTGCCAAAAGCTCCTTATCTCCAATGGTGTAATTCCGTTCAGCAGGAGAGAACTTGCGAGAATAGAAACCACATGGATGTAACTTCCCGTCTGGAGGGTACTGTGAAAGCACGGCACCTATGCCTACCGTGGAAGCATCAACCTCCAAAATTAATGGTTTAGAAAAATTTGGTTGTTGAAGTACTGGAGCGGACATAAAGGCTGCCTTCAACTGAACGAACGCTGCTACAGCTTCAGAGGACCAATGACTTGGGTCAGAACCCTTCTTGGTTAGGGCAGTGATAGGTGCCACAATAGTAGAGAATCCCTTTATGAACTTCCGGTAATAGTTTGCGAAACCCAGAAATCGTTGTACCGCTTTCAAGGAAAGAGGCTGAGTCCAGTCCTGAATGGCAGTGAGTTTCTCTGGATCCATACGAAGCTCCGTGCCCGAAATGATGTAACCCAGAAATGGAATAGAAGGAACCTCAAAGGTGCATTTGGAAATCTTACCATAAAGATGGTTCTCTCGCAATCGAAGAAGTACCTCCTTGACCTGCATTCTGTCCTCTGTGAGATTCTTAGAAAATATCAGAATGTCATCCAAATATACCACTACACTTAGGTATAGCATATCCCGAAAGACTTCATTAATGAATCCCTG
Organism: Pseudophryne corroboree; assembly: GCF_028390025.1. NCBI lineage: Eukaryota > Metazoa > Chordata > Amphibia > Anura > Myobatrachidae > Pseudophryne > Pseudophryne corroboree. The sequence goes on from NC_086446.1 coordinate 516,755,771, forward strand.
GAAGACGGCTGGGGCATTGCTGAGGCCAAACGGCATTACCAGATACTCGTAATGCCCGTCCCTGGTATTGAAGACCGTCTTCCATTCATCCCCCTGTAGGATACGTATCAAATTATAAGCTCCCCTAAGATCGAGCTTGGTGAAAACTCGGGCTCCTCGAACTCTATCAAAAAGCTCCGTGATGAGAGGCAAAGGATACTTATTCTTAATGGTGACATCATTTAGACCACGATAGTCAATACACGGTCTCAGCCCTCCGTCCTTCTTCTTCACAAAAAAGAAACCCGCCCCCGCCGGGGAGGTAGAGGGACGGATGAATCATTTCTGCAGATTAGACTTGATATAGTCTGACATAGCTTGGGTCTCGGGTAATGATAGGGGATAAGTGCGACCCCGAGGTGGCATTTTCCCCGGAATGAACTCAATGGAGCAGTCCCAGGGTCTATGCGGTGGTAACTGGTCAGCCGCCTGTTCCGAGAATACGTCTGAAAACTCCCGATAGGCCTCCGGAATGAGCCCTTCATCTGACTTGGAAGATACACGGAGCGGGTAGACAGGAGTGAGACAATTGGAATGACAAAATGGACTCCAAGATGTTATTTGCGTCGAACTCCAGTCGACATGAGGGTTGTGAAATTTAAGCCAAGGAAGGCCAAGAACCGGATCGTGGGGCATCTCCCGAATCACTAGGAACTCCAGGTGTTCTTGATGCAGAGCTCCCACTTGCAGCGTGATTGGTACTGTACAACTTGAAATCAGACCGTTAGAAATTTGGGTACCATTAATAGCAGTCAACGTAATAGTTCGTTCGAACGACCGTAACTGAAAACCCAGATCCTGGGCACAGAAAAGGGAAATAAAATTCCCTGCAGCCCCTGAGTCCAATAGGGCCTTAACGGGCTTGACTATTGACCCAGAAAACAGAGACACGGAGAGTAAACAATCCACTGACGGAGAAGATTTAGAAGAAACCCCTAGCTCGACTCCTCCGGAACAAGCTAGGACTGCCCGTTTCCCGGGCGAGACTTGCAAAGAAAATGATCCGCGGCTCCACAGTAGAGGCAGAGACCACCCTCACGACGACGCTGACGTTCTTCTGGAGACAGCCGGGATCGATTAATCTGCATGGGCTCGTCAGGACTCGGAATAACCGTTTGCTTGGACGGAAAAGATCGTACCCTTGATCGATCTGACCGTCTACGTTCGCCACCTTGTTCCTGTATGCGAAGATCCACCTTTACACAGAGCGAGATCAACTGTTCTACGGAATCAGGCAAATCTCTAGTGATCAACTCGTCCTTTAGACGATCGGAGAGTCCGTTCCAAAAGGCAGCCCCGAGGGCATCATTATTCCAGCGCAGTTCTGATGCTATGGTCTGAAAGTTAATCACATACTGTCCCACTGAACGAGAGCCTTGTCGGACATGGAGCAAGTCTGCAGAGGCAGCGGTCGTCCTGCCATGCTCATCAAAGATCCTCCAGAATGACGTAATAAAATTGGTGTAACTGGAAACCAGTGGATCAGATCGCTCCCATAACGGAGACACCCAATCCAACGCTGAACCCTCGAGCAAAGAAATAATGTATGCCACCTTGGACCGATCAGTAGGGAAGTTATATGAAAGGAGTTCAAAATGTACCTCGCACTGATTAAGAAAACCACGGCAACTCTTTGGATTCCCATTATAGCGAGAAGGAGTAGGGAGCTGAAGGCGTGATCTGGTTCCGGAGAGGGAAGGAACATTACTAGCGCCAGCCACTGGAGCGGGTACTGGTACTGAGACCGGCACTACTGAAACCAGAGAAGTCTGAATTTGATCCAGCCGGCCAGATAATTCCTGAAGATAATGCATCACCTGGCCCTGTGCTGCTTCCTAACTTTGAACTCGGGAAACCAAGTCCTGGATGGTACTTGCCTCTGGGCTCCGATCCCCCGGGTCCATGAGGCCTGAGTATACTGTCACTGACCTAGGTTGGGGGTGTTGTGAACTCGGGGGCTCTTCCGATGGTAAGGAAGAGGAACCACAGTTGGGTCGGAACAGGGATGGCCTGATATAGATCTTCCTCATACAGGACTCTGACAGTAAGTCTTGATGAAATTATTGAAGAACTTTATTGCAGGAAAAGGACAACACAATGTCACATAACAGAGAAGGAACGTATGGAGAAATGTCCAGGAAGTACTTGTGAGGGATGGTAAAAGATACTGGTGACTGAAGAACTTATGAGTGATGGTTTTAGAGACACTGATAATATGAAGAACTTGAGAGTGGTGGTTAAAGACACTGATGATTTGAAGAACTTGAGAACGGTGGTTAAAGACACTGATGATTTGAAGAACTTGAGAGCGGTGGTTAAAGACACTGGTGATTTGAAGAACTTGAGAGCGATGGTTAAAGATACTGATGATTTGAAGAACTTGAGAGCGGTGGTTAAAGACACTGGTGATTTGAAGAACTTGAGAGCGGTGGTTAAAGACACTGGTGATTTGAAGAACTTGAGAGCGGTGGTTAAAGACACTGGTGATTTGAAGAACTTGAGAGCGGTGGTTAAAGACACTGGTGATTTGAAGAACTTGAGAGCAGGGGTTAAAGACACTGATGATTTGTATAACTTGAGAGCGATGGTTAAAGACACTGAGGACTTGTATAACTTGAGAGCGAGGGTTAAATGACACTGAGGATTTGTATAACTTGAGAGCGAGGGTTGAAGGACGCTGAGGATTTGTATAACTTGAGAGTGGTGTTTAAAGGCCCTGGTAACTTGCAAAACTTGAGAGCGGAGTTTAACCTGCAGCCCACGCTGACTCCAAGAAGCACTGGTGACTGGAGCGCAGTGGAACCCAGCCACGGCTGGGAACGCTGGAAGCTGTGTAACAACTGACACCTGGAAATGCCGGAGACACTGGGATATTACTGCAGAGAGATCCGCCGAGTACAGGAGCACTGGCATCCACTTCAGGGGAAAAGACGATACACAGGTGCCTAGGCTCTGCCCGGCGTCTGACTTTGAATCTTCCGCCTCCGCAGGATTGGCGGAACAGTCTGATGATGTCACCAGTTCCCCGCCCACGTGATGCCGGGTGTCATGGCGGCGCCCCTGCCCCGGGGAACCGCCTGGAGCCGCGCCAGCCATACGCCGGAGCCCGTGGACCACTGAAGGCGGAGGCCACAACACCGACCAGCAGTCATGCAGGGGTAAGCGCGGTGAACGCCGCCTCTGGCTTGTGACACATCTGCCCTACCCAAAATGTTTATGTGAATGTATCTTAGATATGTCTTATCTTCATCTCTGCAACCTCCAGTTAATAGCACACATAGTCGACAGGTGATATCCACATATACTAGCACTCACATATGTCTCCCCTCCGTGTATCATCAACTAAATGTGCACCCCATTTGTTGGAACAATCCGACAAGAGCTCGGTAGTGTTTGTTGGCCCATTTACAGACCCTTAGTACGGGATGAGAAGGATTTAATGTATAGTTCGCAATACCTGGAAGCTTATTTAGAACATATACGGCACGATGATACATGCCCCTCAGACATTAATTCATACATACATGCTTTTTACTATCCCACTAGGTCATACATTTCCTACCTACCTCTCTCTCCCGACTATCCAAACTTCTGTAGATATTGTGTAGATATTTTTCTGTTTAGTGATTAGATAGTGGCAGTTATTGGTGACTGCCAAAGGGTGGACTGTCAAAGTCGAAAAATATTGCAGTACACACATCACGTACAAACCACACACAGATGGCCTCTGCGCGTGTACTTGTTCTGCCGTGCGTGCACATATCCACAATTTGCGTATGGTTGCTCCTGCGGTCGTGCGCATCAGCGCGTGGTATGGGTATTTACTAGAGATGAGCGCCTGAAATTTTTCGGGTTTTGTGTTTTGGTTTTGGGTTCGGTTCCGCGGCCGTGTTTTGGGTTCGAACGCGTTTTGGCAAAACCTCACCGAATTATTTTTGTCGGATTCGGGTGTTTTTTTCCAAAAACACTAAAAAACAGCTTAAATCATAGAATTTGGGGGTCATTTTGATCCCAAAGTATTATTAACCTCAAAAACCATAATTTACACTCATTTTCAGTCTATTCTGAATACCTCACACCTCACAATATTATTTTTAGTCCTAAAATTTGCACCGAGGTCGCTGTGTGAGTAAGATAAGCGACCCTAGTGGCCGACACAAACACCGGGCCCATCTAGGAGTGGCACTGCAGTGTCACGCAGGCTGTCCCTTCCAAAAAACCCTCCCCAAACAGCACATGACGCAAAGAAAAAAAGAGGCGCAATGAGGTAGCTGTGTGAGTAAGATTAGCGACCCTAGTGGCCGACACAAACACCGGGCCCATCTAGGAGTGGCACTGCAGTGTCACGCAGGATGGCCCTTCCAAAAAACCCTCCCCAAACAGCACATGACGCAAAGAAAAAAAGAGGCGCAATGAGGTAGCTGACTGTGTGAGTAAGATTAGCGACCCTAGTGGCCGACACAAACACCGGGCCCATCTAGGAGTGGCACTGCAGTGTCACGCAGGATGGCCCTTCCAAAAAACCCTCCCCAAACAGCACATGACGCAAAGAAAAAAAGAGGCGCAATGAGGTAGCTGACTGTGTGAGTAAGATTAGCGACCCTAGTGGCCGACACAAACACCGGGCCCATCTAGGAGTGGCACTGCAGTGTCACGCAGGATGTCCCTTCCAAAAAACCCTCCCCAAACAGCACATGACGCAAAGAAAAAAAGAGGCGCAATGAGGTAGCTGTGTGAGTAAGATTAGCGACCCTAGTGGCCGACACAAACACCGGGCCCATCTAGGAGTGGCACTGCAGTGTCACGCAGGATGTCCCTTCCAAAAAACCCTCCCCAAACAGCACATGACGCAAAGAAAAAAAGAGGCGCAATGAGGTAGCTGACTGTGTGAGTAAGATTAGCGACCCTGGTGGCCGACACAAACACCGGGCCCATTTAGGAGTGGCACTGCAGTGTCACGCAGGATGTCCCTTCCAAAAAACCCTCCCCAATCAGCACATGATGCAAAGAAAAAGAAAAGAAAAAAGAGGTGCAAGATGGAATTATCCTTGGGCCCTCCCACCCACCCTTATGTTGTATAAACAAAACAGGACATGCACACTTTAACCAACCCATCATTTCAGTGACAGGGTCTGCCACACGACTGTGACTGATATGACGGGTTGGTTTGGACCCCCCCCAAAAAAGAAGCAATTAATCTCTCCTTGCACAAACTGGCTCTACAGAGGCAAGATGTCCACCTCATCTTCACCCTCCGATATATCACCGTGTACATCCCCCTCCTCACAGATTATCAATTCGTCCCCACTGGAATCCACCATCTCAGCTCCCTGTGTACTTTGTGGAGGCAATTGCTGCTGGTCAATGTCTCCGCGGAGGAATTGATTATAATTCATTTTAATGAACATCATCTTCTCCACATTTTCTGGATGTAACCTCGTACGCCGATTGCTGACAAGGTGAGCGGCGGCACTAAACACTCTTTCGGAGTACACACTTGTGGGAGGGCAACTTAGGTAGAATAAAGCCAGTTTGTGCAAGGGCCTCCAAATTGCCTCTTTTTCCTGCCAGTATAAGTACGGACTGTGTGACGTGCCTACTTGGATGCGGTCACTCATATAATCCTCCACCATTCTATCAATGTTGAGAGAATCATATGCAGTGACAGTAGACGACATGTCCGTAATCGTTGTCAGGTCCTTCAGTCCGGACCAGATGTCAGCATCAGCAGTCGCTCCAGACTGCCCTGCATCACCGCCAGCGGGTGGGCTCGGAATTCTGAGCCTTTTCCTCGCACCCCCAGTTGCGGGAGAATGTGAAGGAGGAGATGTTGACAGGTCGCGTTCCGCTTGACTTGACAATTTTGTCACCAGCAGGTCTTTCAACCCCAGCAGACCTGTGTCTGCCGGAAAGAGAGATCCAAGGTAGGCTTTAAATCTAGGATCGAGCACGGTGGCCAAAATGTAGTGCTCTGATTTCAACAGATTGACCACCCGTGAATCCTTGTTAAGCGAATTAAGGGCTGCATCCACAAGTCCCACATGCCTAGCGGAATCGCTCCCTTTTAGCTCCTTCTTCAATGCCTCCAGCTTCTTCTGCAAAAGCCTGATGAGGGGAATGACCTGACTCAGGCTGGCAGTGTCTGAACTGACTTCACGTGTGGCAAGTTCAAAGGGCATCAGAACCTTGCACAACGTTGAAATCATTCTCCACTGCACTTGAGACAGGTGCATTCCATCTCCTATATCGTGCTCAATTGTATAGGCTTGAATGGCCTTTTGCTGCTCCTCCAACCTCTGAAGCATATAGAGGGTTGAATTCCACCTCGTTACCACTTCTTGCTTCAGATGATGGCAGGGCAGGTTCAGTAGTTTTTGGTGGTGCTCCAGTCTTCTGTACGTGGTGCCTGTACGCCGAAAGTGTCCCACAATTTTTCTGGCCACCGACAGCATCTCTTGCACGCCCCTGTCGTTTTTTAAAAAATTCTGCACCACCAAATTCAAGGTATGTGCAAAACATGGGACGTGCTGGAATTTGCCCATATTTAATGCACACACAATATTGCTGGCGTTGTCCGATGCCACAAATCCACAGGAGAGTCCAATTGGGGTAAGCCATTCCGCGATGATCTTCCTCAGTTGCCGTAAGAGGTTTTCAGCTGTGTGCGTATTCTGGAAAGCGGTGATACAAAGCGTAGCCTGCCTAGGAAAGAGTTGGCGTTTGCGAGATGCTGCTACTGGTGCCGCCGCTGCTGTTCTTGCGGCGGGAGTCCATACATCTACCCAGTGGGCTGTCACAGTCATATAGTCCTGACCCTGCCCTGCTCCACTTGTCCACATGTCCGTGGTTAAGTGGACATTGGGTACAACTGCATTTTTTAGGAGACTGGTGAGTCTTTTTCTGACGTCCGTGTACATTCTCGGTATCGCCTGCCTAGAGAAGTGGAACCTAGATGGTATTTGGTAACGGGGGCACACTGCCTCAATAAATTGTCTAGTTCCCTGTGAACTAACGGCGGATACCGGACGCACGTCTAACACCAACATAGTTGTCAAGGACTCAGTTATCCGCTTTGCAGTAGGATGACTGCTGTGATATTTCATCTTCCTCGCAAAGGACTGTTGAACAGTCAATTGCTTACTGGAAGTAGTACAAGTGGGCTTACGACTTCCCCTCTGGGATGACCATCGACTCCCAGCGGCAACAACAGCAGCGCCAGCAGCAGTAGGCGTTACACGCAAGGATGCATCGGAGGAATCCCAGGCAGGAGAGGACTCGTCAGACTTGCCAGTGACATGGCCTGCAGGACTATTGGCATTCCTGGGGAAGGAGGAAATTGACACTGAGGGAGTTGGTGGGGTGGTTTGCGTGAGCTTGGTTACAAGAGGAAGGGATTTACTGGTCAGTGGACTGCTTCCGCTGTCACCCAAAGTTTTTGAACTTGTCACTGACTTATTATGAATGCGCTGCAGGTGACGTATAAGGGAGGATGTTCCGAGGTGGTTAACGTCCTTACCCCTACTTATTACAGCTTGACAAAGGGAACACACGGCTTGACACCTGTTGTCCGCATTTCTGGTGAAATACCTCCACACCGAAGAGCTGATTTTTTTGGTATTTTCACCTGGCATGTCAACGGCCATATTCCTCCCACGGACAACAGGTGTCTCCCCGGGTGCCTGACTTAAACAAACCACCTCACCATCAGAATCCTCCTGGTCAATTTCCTCCCCAGCGCCAGCAACACCCATATCCTCCTCATCCTGGTGTACTTCAACACTGACATCTTCAATCTGACTATCAGGAACTGGACTGCGGGTGCTCCTTCCAGCACTTGCAGGGGGCGTGCAAATGGTGGAAGGCGCATGCTCTTCACGTCCAGTGTTGGGAAGGTCAGGCATCGCAACCGACACAATTGGACTCTCCTTGTGGATTTGGGATTTCAAAGAACGCACAGTTCTTTGCGGTGCTTTTGCCAGCTTGAGTCTTTTCAGTTTTCTAGCGAGAGGCTGAGTGCTTCCATCCTCATGTGAAGCTGAACCACTAGCCATGAACATAGGCCAGGGCCTCAGCCGTTCCTTGCCACTCCGTGTGGTAAATGGCATATTGGCAAGTTTACGCTTCTCCTCCGACAATTTTATTTTAGGTTTTGGAGTCCTTTTTTTACTGATATTTGGTGTTTTGGTTTTGACATGCTCTGTACTATGCCATTGGGCATCGGCCTTGGCAGACGACGTTGCTGGCATTTCATCGTCTCGGCCATGACTAGTGGCAGCAGCTTCAGCACGAGGTGGAAGTGGATCTTGATCTTTCCCTAATTTTGGAACCTCAACATTTTTGTTCTCCATATTTTAATAGGCACAACTAAAAGGCACCTCAGGTAAACAATGCAGATGGATGGATTGGATACTAGTATACAATTATGGACGGGCTGCCGAGTGCCGACACAGAGGTAGCCACAGCCGTGAACTACCGCACTGTACTGTGTCTGCTGCTAATATATAGACTGGTTGATAAAGAGATAGTATACTCGTAACTAGTATGTATGTATAAAGAAAGAAAAAAAAACCACGGTTAGGTCACTGGTATATACAATTATGGACGGGCTGCCGAGTGCCGACACAGAGGTAGCCACAGCCGTGAACTACCGCACTGTACTGTGTCTGCTGCTAATATATAGACTGGTTGATAAAGAGATAGTATACTCGTAACTAGTATGTATGTATAAAGAAAGAAAAAAAAACCACGGTTAGGTCACTGGTATATACAATTATGGACGGGCTGCCGAGTGCCGACACAGAGGTAGCCACAGCCGTGAACTACCGCACTGTACTGTGTCTGCTGCTAATATATAGACTGGTTGATAAAGAGATAGTATACTCGTAACTAGTATGTATGTATAAAGAAAGAAAAAAAAACCACGGTTAGGTCACTGGTATATACAATTATGGACGGGCTGCGGAGTGCCGACACAGAGGTAGCCACAGCCGTGAACTACCGCACTGTACTGTGTCTGCTGCTAATATATAGACTGGTTGATAAAGAGATAGTATACTCGTAACTAGTATGTATGTATAAAGAAAGAAAAAAAAACCACGGTTAGGTGGTATATACAATTATGGACGGGCTGCCGAGTGCCGACACAGAGGTAGCCACAGCCGTGAACTACCGCACTGTACTGTGTCTGCTGCTAATATATAGACTGGTTGATAAAGAGATAGTATACTCGTAACTAGTATGTATGTATAAAGAAAGAAAAAAAAAACACGGTTAGGTCACTGGTATATACAATTATGGACGGGCTGCCGAGTGCCGACACAGAGGTAGCCACAGCCGTGAACTACCGCACTGTACACTGGTTGATAAAGAGATAGTAGTATACTCGTAACAACTAGTATGACGACGGTATAAAGAATGAAAAAAAAAACACGGTTAGGTGGTATATAATACAATTATGGTTGGACGGACTGCCTGCCGAGTGCCGACACAGAGGTAGCCACAGCCGTGAACTACCGCACTGTACACTGGTTGATAAAGAGATAGTAGTATACTCGTAACAACTAGTATGACGACGGTATAAAGAATGAAAAAAAAACCACGGTTAGGTGGTATATAATACAATTATGGTTGGACGGACTGCCTGCCGAGTGCCGACACAGAGGTAGCCACAGCCGTGAACTACCGCACTGTACACTGGTTGATAAAGAGATAGTAGTATACTCGTAACAACTAGTATGACGACGGTATAAAGAACGAAAAAAAAACCACGGTTAGGTGGTATATATTATAATACAATTATGGATGGACGGACTGCCTGCCGAGTTCCGACACAGAGGTAGCCACAGCCGTGAACTACCGCACTGTACACTGGTTGATAAAGAGATAGTAGTATACTCGTAACAACTAGTATGACGACGGTATAAAGAACGAAAAAAAAACCACGGTTAGGTGGTATATATTATAATACAATTATGGATGGACGGACTGCCTGCCGAGTTCCGACACAGAGGTAGCCACAGCCGTGAACTACCGCACTGTACACTGGTTGATAAAGAGATAGTAGTATACTCGTAACAACTAGTATGACTATGACGACGGTATAAAGAAAGAAAAAAAAAACCACGGTTAGGTGGTATATAATACAATTATGGATGGACGGACTGCCTGCCGAGTGCCGACACAGAGGTAGCCACAGCCGTGAATTACCGCACTGTACTGTGTCTGCTGCTAATATAGACTGGTTGATAAAGAGATAGTATACAATACTACTAATATACTGGTGGTCAGGCACTGGTCACCACTAGTCACACTGGCAGTGGCACTCCTGCAGCAAAAGTGTGCACTGTTTAATTTTAATATAATATTATTTATCATGTACTCCTGGCTCCTGCTATAACAACCTGCAGTGCTCCCCAGTCTCCCCCACAATTATAAGCTTTATATACAATACATTGATGTGCAGCACACTGGGCTGAGCAGTGCACACAGACTGAGTCACTGTGTGACTGTGTATCGTTTTTTTCAGGCAGAGAACGGATATATTAAATAAAACAAACAACTGCACTGTCTCTGGTGGTCACTGGTCACTGTGGTCGTCAGTCACTAAACTCTGTCTGCACTCTGCACTCTCTTCTAATCTACAGTATCACAGCAATCTCTCTCTCTCTCTCTCTTCTAAATCTAATCTAAATGGAGAGGACGCCAGCCACGTCCTCTCCCTATCAATCTCAATGCACGTGTGAAAATGGCGGCGACGCGCGGCTCCTTATATAGAATCCGAGTCTCGCGAGAATCCGACAGCGTCATGATGACGTTCGGGCGCGCTCGGGTTAACCGAGCAAGGCGGGAAGATCCGAGTCGCTCGGACCCGTGAAAAAAAAAGTGAAGTTCGTGCGGGTTCGGATTCAAAGAAACCGAACCCGCTCATCTCTAGTATTTACGGTAGAGTTTGTGAACGCATGGAGATCTATCAAAACACATTACATATTTAATCAAAATAGTGCACAAAGTACACATAGTCCCCATACACCACATATGAAATTAACAACAGTTTAAATGGTTTCAGAACAAAGGGATTCACCTTTACAGAATAGGAGGGGACAGAACAAGGTCATAAGGTGGTGTTTGGTATCCAGCTGTAGGGTATTTTAAGGGTAACATTCCGGTGTTGGTTTGAGGAAGATCGCATGTTCCTGCGGATAGTTATGTGCAGAAGCAGAATATAGATATAAACTGTATTTACTGTACATTATGTATGCAGCGGGAATCCAGAGGAGACCACCCACAAGAGCAGTTGGGCAAGACATCGCCTACCTATTCAAACCGACCTATGACCTCTACTGTACTGTAAAAGTGCATTCCTGTGTCCAATGGACAAAGGGATTACAGTATCTATTGTATTGCTTTTGGAAGAAGTGTATAAAGAGAGCCTGCTTCTGGCCTGGTGAGACACAAGACTCACAAAGTTATCTATTTGATGACCGAGGACCGGGCCGGGAAGCACAAGCGAATCTACTCAAGTATGTACCATTGAATGTAGCCATTTACTCTGTTATATTGTATTGTATTATTTGTATTGTAACCCCCTTTCAGCAATAATCCACTGTGGTGTCGGAACCCAGCGGTTAAATCACAATTGGTGTCGTGTCTTCATTGCCCTGCTAAGGTTTAAAGTGTTTTATCATTGCATTGCATTACTGTAAAGGTTTAAAGTGCATCTCTGGGTGTGTGCGCGCTGTGTGTACTTTGTACCCCCAGCGCAGCGTTTGTACGCTAAGTCCGTACAGTGATACGGGACTCCGTATGCAAACAGTGTATAAAGTACGTAGCGTGTGTACTAAGTTTAGCGGCCACAGCGGCTCCATGGTAAAGTGTATTCTACGTGTGTATAAGGTATAGCTTTCTTTCTTGTAAGATAATCGACATTATCAACATGATCTCCAAGCACCGTCCATCTACACAGTGTGAATGGGAAACGGGTTGCATCGTCCCGGCTCTGGTTCACACTGCACAGCTAGCCAGATTAAACACGAGTTCAACTCTGCTCGCAGGGCCGTTTCTTGGGGCAGGCGAGCAGTGCAACCACACTGGGCGCTCGCCGCGGCACTAACTGTGGCTCCCTGCCTTCCCCTCCTATTTTTCCCTGAGTAACCCGCTCGGGGGGCAGAGTTTCACGGGATGACGCAGTTGCGTTGTTACGTCACTACGCAGCCCCGTCACTCTGCGAAACTCCCCCCCCCCCGAGCGGAGTACAGAGGGGGATCCAAGTTAGGAAGAGGGAAAGGCCGGCGCGAGGAGCGACTGGTGAGGCGGGCCGAAGAGCGGTAATCGCCTCTGTAAGTATTCTCTCTCTCTCTTAATGTGTAAAATGGGGACACCTGCCGTAATGTGTGAAATGGGGACTCTTGCCTGCCGTAGTGTGGTGATTTAATGTATCAAGGGCATTGCGGTGTGTGGCATAATATGGTGCAGGGGGCATTACTGTGTGGGGCTTAATATGGTAGAATTTTTTTTCCTGTGGTGGTCGTGATCTGTTGGAGCAGGGTCAAAAACTGGATTGTGAGGAAGTCTCTTCAGACGAGGCCATGCCCATTTAAATGAGGCCACACCCATTTAGATGAGGCCACGCTCCCTTGCCAGGTGCGCACACAAGTTTTTTTTTATCTAGGTGTCTGTGTGGGGGGGGGGCACATTTTTTTATGTCATGGGGGGGCGCATTTTTAAATCTCGCACTGGGAGCCAAATTGGCTAGAAACAGCCCTGTCTGCTCGCTACCAGGGTTGAAATACTGGGTCGCTCGGCCCGGGTGTAGTACTGCTGACCGGCGGTCAGGAGACCGCCGGTCAGCTTACTGACGCCGGGATCCCGGCAGCATCCCAGCGGGGAGGGGCGAGTGCAGCAAGCCCCTTGCGCGCTCGTTGTGCTCACCACGCTGCGGGCTCGGTGGCGACCTGCGGCCGCCACGGGTTCTATTCCCACTCTATGGGTGTCGTGGACACCCACGAGTGGAAATAGTCCCTGTTGGTCGGCATGCCGACCATCGGGATAGTGAGCCGTCGGGCTCGTGGAGGAGGTCATGTGACTGCCGGTTAGCTGACCACCACCCCTCGGCCCGGTATATTTCCCCTGACACCTTTCAGACCACACAGGAACAGGGGTTATAAACGTTCATGTGCCAATAACCTGTGCTCAAAGCTGGCGGTCTGAAAGGGGTTCGTTGCATCCGGAAAGTATTCACAGCGCTTCACTTTTTCCACATTTTGTTATGTTACAGCCTTATTCCAAAATGGAATAAGGCTGCTGCAACCGCTGCCCGCAGCACACCCGCCCGGACAGGAGAGAAGAACAGCGCAGCGCCACGGGGGGAGAAGGAGGAGGAGGGAGGCGGAGGAGGGAGACGCAGCAGCGTTTTGTTACTGGTTGAGGCGCTGCTGCTGCTGTCCCTCTGCTTCACTATAGGCTGTCTTCCGAGAACAGCCTATAGTGAAGCAGAGTGGCAGCAGCAGCAGCGCCTCCACCAATAAGACAGCGCTGCTGCGGCTCCCTCCTCCACCTCCCTCCTCCTTCTCTCCTGCCCGGGAATCGTGACCAGAAGCTGCACCGAGGAGCCTGAGCCAGCGGAGAGGGTAAGTAAGTATAATTATTTATTTCTTTATGTTTTTCTTTCTTTCCATCTACAAAAAGGGGGACTGTCTGCCGCAATGTGTAAAAAGGGGGAATCTGCCATCCGCAATGTGTAAAAAGGGGTAATCTGCCTGCCGCAATGTGTAAAAAGGGGTAATCTGCCTGCCGCAATGTGTAAAAAGGGGGAATCTGCTTGCCGCAATGTGTAAAAAGGGGGAATCTGCCTGACGTAATGTGTAAAAAGGGGGAATCTGCTTGCCGCAATGTGTAAAAAGGGGGAATTTGCTTGCCGTAATGTGTAAAAAGGGGGAATCTGCCTGACGCAATGTGTAAAAAGGGGGAATTTGCCTGACGCAATGTGTAAAAAGGGGGAATCTGCCTGCCGTAATGTGTAAAAAGGGGGAATCTGCCTGCTGCAATGTGTAAAAAGGGGGATGCTGTCTGCCATAATGTGTAAAAAGGGGACGCTGTCTGCCGTTATGTGTAAAAAGGGCACGCTGTCTGACGTTATTTGTAAAAAGTGTACGCTGTCTGCTGCTATGTGTAACAAGGGCACGCTGTCTGCCGTTATGTGTAAAAAGGGGACGTTGTCTGCCGCTATGTGTAAAAAGGGCACGCTGTCTACCGTTATGTGTAAAAAGTGTACGCTGTCTGCCGCTATGTTTAACAAGGGCACGCTGTCTGCCGTTACGTGTAAAAAGTGTACGCTGTCTGCCGCTATGTGTAACAAGGGCACACTGTCTGCCGTTATGTGTAAAAAGGGTACGCTGTCTGCCGCTATGTTTAACAAGGGCACGCTGCCTGCCATTATTTGTAAAAAGTGTACGCTGTCTGCCGCTATGTGTAACAAGGGCACGCTGTCTGCCGTTATATATAAAAAGGGGACGCTGTCTGCCGCTATGTGTAAAAAGGGCACGCTGTCTGCCGCTATGTGTAAAAAGGGGGACGCTGTCTGCCGATATGTGTAAAAAGGGGACGCTGTCTGCTGTAATGTGTAAAAAGAGGAATCTGCCCGCCGTAAGGTGTAAAAGGGTCTCTACCTGGTGTAGTGGTGCTACTGTGTGGCGTAATTTGAATAATGGAGACTACTGTGCACCGTTTTATGAATTGGTATTATTTTGTGGCCACACCCCTTCCCCATGAAGTCACGCCACTATGTATTTTTGCGCGCACCTACAGCGCGCACTGCCCCTGTTTTGCATGCAGGGGTGGGGCTCCGATGCCGTTTCTTGCACACAGTGCTAAAATGTCTAGTTACGGCACTGTTGCTAGGTATCCATTTCTCTGGCCCTGAGCAGGTCCCCCTTACCAGATCCTCTCCAGGGGTGAGGGGGTGGACTTGGATGGGATAAGGGGCCCAAAGCATTTTGTCGCACCTGGGCCCACCGCTCACTAGTTCCGCCACTGCCTGGGGGGTAATTCAGACCTGATCGTAGCAGCAAATTTGTTAGCAGGTGAGCAAAACCATGTCCACTGCAGGGGAAGCAGACATAAGTCGCTTCAGAGTCGCTGAGTCGCTTCAGCATGACTTAGTTAAATTAGAAGCTTGGGCAGCGAAAAGGAGTATGCGCTTCAATACAGACAAGTGTAAGGTAATGCACTGTGGTAACAAGAACAAAAATAACACCTACCTACCAGGGACGTGCGGTGAGCTAAATGGCTCAGGAGGCACTGGCTAACCCCAGAGCCAGATTTACATGCAATATATGAGCCAAATGGTACATCTGGGCATTATATACAGGTGCAGCATCATAAACTCCTGGAAATCTGGTGAGTTTTGATTAGAGATGTGTGGAAAGGATACACAGGTGAGGAACTGCCTCCCCTGCCATAGACTTTTTACTACAGAGTTTGGGCTATAAAAATTATTAGAATAATGCAAAGAAGATATTTCAAACAAATTATCAGTATTTTTCATATCTTTTATTCAGTCAAAACTCTGGTTTAAACGTAAGTATGACAGGAAAGGCTTTGCCTCACCCCACCGCATGTCACTGCTACCTACTAAATAGGGTAAAATTAGGGGATTCTGTACTGGAAAAGGACTTAGGTGTCCTCATAGATAGCAAACTAAGCAGCAGTACCCAAAGTAGGACTGAAGCAAAGAAGGCTAATAAGATATTAGCATTCATAAAACCGGGAATTGATGCTAGGGACAAGAGTATAATACTTCCGTTATATAAATCACTTGTGAGGCCACACCTTGAATACTGTGTACAATTCTGGGCACCTTACTAGAAAAAGGATATCCTGGAGCTAGAAAAGGTTCAAAGGCGGGCGACCAAACTAATTAAGGGTATGGAGATGCTGGAATACAAGGAAAGGCTTGCAAGACTAGGCATGTTTACACTGGAAAAGAGGAGATTAAGAGGGGACATGATCAACATTTACAAATATATAAGGGAACAATATACAGATCTTGCGCAGGACCTGTTTTTGGTTAGATCAAAACAGAGAACTCTGTTATGAACCACAGGTAGTGGTTCATTCCTATTTTATGTTTATAGTTGTCTTGCAGGCCAGGTTTTCCCATTGCTCTGGTTTAAGAATACTCTTGTTTGCTGCCAGTGGTGAGTCTGTGTGATTGCAGCTTGTTCCCATGTGTTCAGCCTCACCTGTCTGTTGATTGCACCTCTCAGTTGTGCAGCAGGACAGCTGCACGACATAATTAATTAAGACTCTCTGTTATATGCTGGCTCAGTGCAATTCACAGACGCTGGTGATATTTCCAGGTTTCCAGATTTCCTGAGTTCCAGAGTTCTTGAGTTCTGAGCTAGTCTCTGCCAGTTCCTGAGCTCCTGTCTAGCAGTGTCTGTCTAGCTGCTTCGAGTGTCAGTTCCTGTGTCGATTCCAGTGTCTGATCCCATGTCCTGCCGTGAAGCATTCCTGTCCAGAAGTCCTGTGGCTTTGTCTGTGCCTGGTCGAATATCTGGCTTCTTGGTGTCCACCGGTCTGTCGTTTGGGATTCTGCCTGTCCTCCAGTTCTGAGAGTCTGTGTCGGCTACATTGGGGGTTCCTGTCCGTTTGCCAGTATTTGTACCGGTTCCGTGAGTAGCGGCTTTGCCGCGTCCGTCGGCCTAGGCCGCAGTATTCTTTGGTTATAATTTGTTTCTGGTGTTTTGCAGAGGGTTCTGCTTGTGCTGTCACCGCCGGTACACAACGGTATTGTGTCGGCGAGTGGACAGCATTTCCTTTGTTGTTCTTTTCCTTTGGCGGCGTGCCGCACATATATTTAGGTTTAGGGTTGTTAGTAGCCCCTAGCCTTCTGTTTGTTTTAGCTAGAGGTCCCCTTGTTATTATCCTGTCTCGGTTCACGCCTGGTCTCAATCTAAGACCTGGGGGCATCGGAGTTGGGCAGACCTAATCCGCCCTTCAAACGCGGCTGCCGTGGGCCCAAGAAACCATAGTCACTCAGGCGTGAACGGACCACACGGGTAAAACAATGGAGGTAGGGTGCTAGGGGCTATTTCCACACCACACCTTATTTCAGCATCACGTTCTGGTGCTCAGGACTCACTACGCAACATCTCCCTTGTTCTGAGCACCAGGAACCTAACATTATCACCAGCCATACAACAAAAAAGAAATAAAGCTTTTTCTTTTTTGGCCCAGTCCAGTGTCTTGTCTAGAATCCAGTCCTGTCTAGAATTCAGTGTCCAGAATCCAGTCCTGTCAAGAACTCAGTGTTCAGAATCCAGTCCGGTGTTTAGAATCCAGTCCTGTCTAGAATCCAGTGTGCAGAATCCAGTCCGGTGTTTAAAAATCCAGTCCTGTCTTGTCTAGTTTAAAAATCCAGTCCTGTCTTGTCTAGTTTAAAAATCCAGTCCTGTCTTGTCTAGTTTAAAAATCCAGTCCAGTCTTGTCTTGTCTAGAATCTTGTCTAAGAATCTTGTCTAGAATCTTGTCTTAGAATCGTGTCTTGTCTTGTCTAGTTTGAAATCCTCCTATGCCTACTATGCAAGCCCTGCATGCGTCTCTCTCAGCCCTGAACTCTGCTTTCAGTGCTTTGAAACCTGAGCTGCTGGAGGTTTTGCAGCAATCCTTAAAGCAACTGCAAAACCTTCTGACCAAAATTTTGCTTATTATGCCAGAAGTAGTTGAGAGTTCATTCTCTAAAGAGACTCTTGTTCACAGTATGGTAACAAGTGAATCCTCAGGTTTAATTAGAGAGAAAAAGTTTGAAAGTTTTCTGCGGCCCAGGCTCTCAGAAGAGGAGCGTCTGCGTCGCAGAAACTTAGATTTATGCCTATATTGTGGGGGTTTAGGCCACTATCTGCAGACCTGTGAGTTGCGCAAGCCAAAGTGTGGCGACAAGTCCTGCCCTCTGGCTAAGTTTAGTCAGGATACAAGACCTACTCCTGTCTCTACTGTGGCAGAGGTACTTGTCTCACAACCCACACTAAAAAGCACTCTGTCCTATAATTGGGGTCCTTGGGCTAGGGAGCCCCATTATAGATTCAGGAACCAAAGGAGAATGTTTCTCTCCTCTCTTGATTTTCCTGTTGAAGCAGAGTTGCAAGCCCCTGGAGCGGTGCCCGATGCCCGGGGTCCTGGAGTGGTGCCCGATGCCCAGGGTCCTGGAGTGGTGCCCGATGCCCAGGGTCCTGGAGTGGTGCCCGATGCCCGGGGTCCTGGAGTGGTGCCCGATGCCCAGGGTCCTGGAGCGGTGCCCGATGCCCGGGGTCCTGGAGCGGTACCCGGTGCCCGGGGTCCTGGAGCGGTACCCGATGCCCAGGGTCCTGGAGCGGTACCCGATGCCCAGAGTCCTGGAGCGGTACCCGATGCCCAGAGTCCTGGAGCGGTACCCGATGCCCAGAGTCCTGGAGCGGTACCCGATGCCCAGAGTCCTGGAGCGGTACCCGATGCCCAGAGTCCTGGAGCGGTACCCGATGCCCAGAGTCCTGTAGCGGTACCCGATGCTCTAGGTTATAGAGGGACATCGAATATTATAGCTCAGGTGTCAATACCAGAAGGGGTCTCAGAAGCTGTTACCCAAGGTAGGGACTTGAAAGGCGCAACCCCAGAAAGGGTATCTAAAACCATAGTGTCACGATCCGGGTATCTGGACGCCATTTCTTACCCATCAGATGCCTCCTAAGGCTGGCTCAGCGCTCCAGGACCGGATCCCATCTGTTATCCTAATGTTCACATTCCTGCATCCTCTCCTGTCTCTCTGAGACGCTGTCACAGTAACGCCTTATTACATCTGGCATGGCGTCTCCCGCGGCCTCCGCCGCCGTCCCTGAACTTCTGCATGCAGAGTGTCAGAGTGGCGATTACGTCAGCCGCGGCCTCCGCTGTGTCCGCATGGTTGGATGTGCACTTGTCAGCCTGGCGTCTCCTGTCTCCAGTGGCCGGCGCCGCCATTACTGTTTTCATTACCACATGGATTACAAACCAAACTTCCCTCCAAGTGTCTGCATGGGCGCAGCCATCTTGGATTCTGTCAGCTGATCATTTCCTCCAATCTGTTGTCAGTATTTTTAATCTGCATAATTGCCAAGCCAATCCCTTCCTTGCTGCAGGTATAAATACACTGTGCCTGAGCAAGGAAGGCGTCAGTGCTTTGGTTGTCAAACCTAGTTCCTGTTTGTCTCTCTCCTGTGATTGTCTTCCAGGTTCCAGCTCCTGTCTCAAGACTTCCACCATAGAGACCCGCACCAGCATTCCACCTGCGGTGTAGCCTGACTCTCCAATCCATTGTGGATTCATCTGTTTCCAGCTACAACATTACCTGCTTCCAGCTCAGCTTCCAGCAGAGTACAGCTTCCCTTAAAGGGCCGGTGTCCTTTCTACACTTTACCACTCTCCACCGGTATTATTATTTCTCCGCTCTCAAGTTCTACATTTCAGTTCATATTTCATCGCTCCCAAGTTCATTTATTATTTGACTGGTTCCAGCCAGTATCCACTCCGTGCTAACAACAGTCTGGTTCCAGCCAGTATCCACAGCAGCTGTTTTATCTTCAGCAACCCAGCTTTTCCTGGAACACCAGCTGGCACAATCCTGGGTTATCTCCATTGCTACAGTCGGGCCTGGTAAGGACTTTCCATCTAGAAGATCATAAGAACTATCTCACACTACCAGTGCCCTGTGGCTCCTGCCATCCTGTAGTACCCAGGAACTGTATTTATTCTTTGCTGACTTTTACGTTTTCTTTTACTGCTGCTGTGTTGCGGAGTTGTCATAATAAACATCATTGACTTTTATCCAAGTTGTCGTGGTCACGCCTTCGGGCAGTTATTATTCATGTTACTTACATGTCCAGGGGTCTGATACAACCTCCCAGGTTCCGGTACATCTCAGCCCCTACAACTGAGGCTGCCTCCCGTCAGCTCAGGCCCTCAGTTGTGACAGTAAGCACTGACCTAATGAATCCAGCCGGAGACCAGGATCAAGCGGCCAGGCCGATGCAAGAACTGGCAGCCCGACTAGAACATCAGGAGGCTGCACAGGGCCACATCATCCGCTGTCTCCAGGATCTCTCTACTCGGCTGGATGGGATTCAGACAACTCTCCGTGGATCAGGCGCGTCTGGTGCGTCAACCACAGTGACTCCAGCTATAACCCCACCCACCTTACCCATTTCTGCTCCACGTCTTCATCTTCCAACGCCAGCAAAATTTGACGGATCTCCCAGATTTTGCAGGGGATTTCTCAACCAGTGTGAGATTCAGTTTGAGCTACAACCTGGCAATTTTCCCAGTGACCGTACAAAAATTGCCTACATTATTTCTCTTCTCAGTGGCTCAGCCCTTGATTGGGCATCACCGTTATGGGAGAGGTCCGACACCCTGCTATCTTCCTACACTGCCTTCGTGTCAACATTCAGGCGCATCTTCGACGAGCCAGGCCGGGTAACCTCAGCTTCATCCGAGATTCTCCGTTTACGCCAGGGGTCACGTACTGTAGGACAATATCTGATACAGTTCCAGATCCTGGCATCCGAACTGGCATGGAACGACGAGGCCCTGTATGCTGCATTCTGGCATGGCTTATCTGAGCGTATTAAAGATGAGTTAGCTACCAGAGACTTACCTTCTAAGTTAGATGAGCTAATCTCACTCTGCACGAAAGTTGATTTACGTTTCAAAGAGAGAGCAACTGAGCGTGGAAGATCATCTGCTCCAAAATCTTCTGCTCCTCCTCCTCGTCAACTGTCACCATCTAAAGATGAGCCCATGCAACTTGGCCGTTCCCGTTTAACTCCTGCTGAGCGCCGAAGACGCCTCTCCGAGTTTCTCTGTCTCTATTGTGCAGCTCCGTCTCACACCATTAATGCTTGTCCCAAACGTCCGGGAAACTCCAAATCCTAGCTCGCCAAGGAGAGGGCCGGCTAGGAGTAATGATCTCCTCTCCATCTCCTCAAGATTGTAATCTCCCAGTCTCGCTTCAAGTTGCTCAACGTTATCGGAACGTCATTGCCCTCCTTGATTCCGGAGCAGCTGGGAACTTTATTACCGAAGCCTATGTTAAACGGTGGTCCCTACCCACCGAGAGACTTCCTTCGTCCATTTCTTTAACTGCCGTGGATGGCAGCAAAATTTTTGATGCAGTTATTTCTTTAAGGACTCTACCAGTTCGTCTGAGAGTGGGAGTTCTTCATTCCGAACTTATTTCTTTTTTAGTGATTCCAAGAGCCACACATCCTGTGGTCCTGGGCCTTCCATGGCTCCGTCTTCACAATCCTACAATTGATTGGACGACTACGCAAATCCTGGCATGGGGTTCCTCCTGTGCTGAGACATGTTTGTTTAAAGTATTGCCTGTCTGTTCTTCCTCCCCCAGGTCGTCTGATGTTCCACCTCCTCCATATCAAGATTTCACGGATGTGTTCAGTAAAGCTTCTGCTGATATCCTTCCTCCTCATAGAGAATGGGACTGTCCGATTGATCTCGTTCCAGGGAAGGTTCCACCTCGAGGCCGAACTTATCCGTTGTCTCTGCCTGAGACGCATTCTATGGAGGAATATATTAAAGAGAACCTAGCAAAGGGGTTCATTCGACCTTCTTCTTCTCCAGCCGGCGCAGGCTTCTTTTTTGTAAAAAAGAAAGATGGTGGTCTGCGGCCGTGCATCGACTACAGAGGTTTGAACGACATTACCATCAAGAACCGTTATCCTTTACCCCTGATTACTGAGCTCTTTGACAGAGTTAGCGGAGCTACCATCTTTACAAAGCTGGACTTGCGAGGTGCATACAATCTCATCCGGATCCGTGAGGGTGACGAGTGGAAGACCGCCTTTAACACCCGTGACGGACATTATGAGTACCTCGTCATGCCCTTCGGATTGAGCAATGCTCCAGCTGTCTTCCAGCATTTTGTCAATGAGATCTTCAGAGACATTCTATACCGTCATGTCGTGGTCTATCTAGACGATATCCTCATTTTTGCCAACGATTTAGAGGAACATCGTTTTTGGGTTAAAGAGGTTCTGTCCCGTCTCCGTGTCAATCATCTCTATTGCAAATTAGAAAAATGCGTCTTTGAAGTCAAGTCCATTCCGTTTCTAGGGTACATTGTGTCCGGTTCCGGACTAGAGATGGATCCGGAGAAACTACAAGCAATCCAAAATTGGCCGGTACCCTTAACCCTCAAAGGGGTCCAGAGGTTCTTAGGGTTCGCCAACTATTACCGAAAGTTTATACGAGACTTTTCCACCATTGTGGCGCCTATTACTGCTTTCACTAAGAAGGGTGCTAACCCGTCCAAGTGGTCTGAAGAAGCCATGCAAGCATTTCATCTTTTAAAACAAAGGTTCATCTCTGCGCCTGTTCTGAAACAGCCTGACATCGACTCTCCTTTCATCTTAGAGGTGGATGCCTCCTCCGTTGGAGTAGGAGCGGTGTTATCTCAGAGGGCTAAAGATGGCCATTTACACCCTTGCAGTTTCTTCTCCCGGAAGTTCTCCCCAGCTGAGCGCAACTATGCCATTGGCGACCAGGAGTTGCTAGCCATCAAGCTCGCTCTAGAAGAGTGGAGGTATCTGTTGGAGGGAGCTTCTCATTCAATTACCATACTTACAGACCACAAGAACCTTTTATACCTGAAGGGCGCACAATGTCTCAACCCTCGTCAGGCCAGATGGGCACTTTTCTTTTCCAGGTTCGACTTTAAACTCCAGTTCTGTCCAGGCTCTCAGAATCGCAAGGCCAATGCCCTTTCCCGCTCATGGGAGCAAGAAAATGAGTCAGAGTCTTCAGACAAGCATCCTATTATAAATCCGTTGGCATTCTCCACGGTAGGGATGGACTCTACGCCCCCATCAGGGAAAAGTTTTGTGAAGCCGATGCTAAGGAAGAAGCTCATGCATTGGGCCCATGCTTCCCGTTTTGCCGGACATACAGGTATCCAAAAAACCCTGGAGTTTATCTCTAGGTCCTATTGGTGGCCAACTCTGAAAAAGGACGTCTTGGAGTTTATTGCATCTTGCCCAAAGTGTGCCCAACATAAAGTATCCCGCCAGTCGCCTGCGGGGCAACTGGTTCCACTATCCGTTCCCCGTCGACCATGGACCCACTTGTCGATGGATTTCATTACAGACTTACCCATGTGCAACAAGTTCAATACCATCTGGGTGGTAGTTGACCGGTTCACCAAGATGGCACACTTCATTCCTCTCACCGGTCTTCCGTCAGCTTCCAAGTTGGCTCAAGTATTCATACAAGAGATCTTCCGACTCCACGGTCTTCCTGAAGAAATTATCTCAGATCGAGGAGTTCAATTCACAGCCAAATTCTGGCGAAGTTTATGTCAAGTCCTTCAAGTCAAGCTAAAGTTTTCCACGGCTTACCATCCTCAGACCAATGGTCAAACCGAGAGGGTGAATCAGGACTTGGAAGCCTTCCTCCGCATCTATGTGTCCTCCTCTCAAGATGACTGGGTTCAATTACTTCCCTGGGCCGAGTTCTGTCATAACAACCAGTATCATTCTTCATCTGCTTCAACACCATTCTTCACTAACTTTGGATTCCACCCTAAAGTCCCTGAGTTCCAACCGCTTCCAGCAACTTCTGTTCCCGCAGTGGATATCACCTTGCATCAGTTTGCCAATATCTGGAAGAGCGTACGATCAGCTCTGCTCAAGGCATCGTTCAGGTACAAGAAGTTTGCGGATAAGAAGCGTCGAGCAGTTCCTGCTCTCAAGGTGGGTGATCGGGTATGGTTATCCACGAAGAATTTGAGGTTAAGAGTTCCCAGTATGAAGTTTGCACCTCGCTATATCGGTCCTTTCAAGATTGAACAAGTCATCAATCCTGTTGCTTACAGACTTCAGTTGCCTCCCTTCTTAAAAATACCCAGGACATTCCATGTTTCCCTGTTGAAACCGCTGATCTTGAATCGGTTTCATTCCTCACTTCCTCCAACTCCGAAAGTCCAAACTCAACGAGGCGTTGAGTATGAAGTGGCCAAGATCCTGGACTCACGTCACCGTTACGGTCAACTACAGTATCTTATTGACTGGAAGGGTTACGGCCCTGAGGAACGTTCATGGACCAATGCTTCTGATGTCCATGCTCCTGCCTTGGTCCGGAGATTCCATTCCAAGTTTCCTCAAAAGCCAAAGAAGTGTCCTGGGGCCACTCCTAAAGGGGGGGGGGTGCTGTCACGATCCGGGTATCTGGACGCCATTTCTTACCCATCAGATGCCTCCTAAGGCTGGCTCAGCGCTCCAGGACCGGATCCCATCTGTTATCCTAATGTTCACATTCCTGCATCCTCTCCTGTCTCTCTGAGACGCTGTCACAGTAACGCCTTATTACATCTGGCATGGCGTCTCCCGCGGCCTCCGCCGCCGTCCCTGAGCTTCTGCATGCAGAGTGTCAGAGTGGCGATTACG
The DNA here is from genome assembly GCF_028390025.1 of Pseudophryne corroboree. Taxonomy (NCBI): domain Eukaryota; kingdom Metazoa; phylum Chordata; class Amphibia; order Anura; family Myobatrachidae; genus Pseudophryne; species Pseudophryne corroboree. The sequence goes on from NC_086446.1 coordinate 516,780,274, forward strand.
TCAGCCGCGGCCTCCGCTGTGTCCGCGTGGTTGGATGTGCACTTGTCAGCCTGGCGTCTCCTGTCTCCAGTGGCCGGCGCCGCCATTACTGTTTTCATTACCACATGGATTACAAACCAAACTTCCCTCCAAGTGTCTGCATGGGCGCAGCCATCTTGGATTCTGTCAGCTGATCATTTCCTCCAATCTGTTGTCAGTATTTTTAATCTGCATAATTGCCAAGCCAATCCCTTCCTTGCTGCAGGTATAAATACACTGTGCCTGAGCAAGGAAGGCGTCAGTGCTTTGGTTGTCAAACCTAGTTCCTGTTTGTCTCTCTCCTGTGATTGTCTTCCAGGTTCCAGCTCCTGTCTCAAGACTTCCACCATAGAGACCCGCACCAGCATTCCACCTGCGGTGTAGCCTGACTCTCCAATCCATTGTGGATTCATCTGTTTCCAGCTACAACATTACCTGCTTCCAGCTCAGCTTCCAGCAGAGTACAGCTTCCCTTAAAGGGCCGGTGTCCTTTCTACACTTTACCACTCTCCACCGGTATTATTATTTCTCCGCTCTCAAGTTCTACATTTCAGTTCATATTTCATCGCTCCCAAGTTCATTTATTATTTGACTGGTTCCAGCCAGTATCCACTCCGTGCTAACAACAGTCTGGTTCCAGCCAGTATCCACAGCAGCTGTTTTATCTTCAGCAACCCAGCTTTTCCTGGAACACCAGCTGGCACAATCCTGGGTTATCTCCATTGCTACAGTCGGGCCTGGTAAGGACTTTCCATCTAGAAGATCATAAGAACTATCTCACACTACCAGTGCCCTGTGGCTCCTGCCATCCTGTAGTACCCAGGAACTGTATTTATTCTTTGCTGACTTTTACGTTTTCTTTTACTGCTGCTGTGTTGCGGAGTTGTCATAATAAACATCATTGACTTTTATCCAAGTTGTTGTGGTCACGCCTTCGGGCAGTTATTATTCATGTTACTTACATGTCCAGGGGTCTGATACAACCTCCCAGGTTCCGGTACATCTCAGCCCCTACAACTGAGGCTGCCTCCCGTCAGCTCAGGCCCTCAGTTGTGACACATAGTTCTAGAAGGGAACTCAAGAAGCAAAACCCCAGAAGGGATCTTTGAAGTAATATCCCCAAGTGGGGTCTCGAGAGACGCAGCCCCAAAGAAGGGTCTAGAGGTCGCTTCCCCAGGAAAGGACTCAAGAGTCATAGCGTTAGTGGAGGTTCTGAAGGTTATAGCTTCAGCAAAGGTCCCAGAAGTCATAGTCCCGGGAGAAGTTTCGATAATTATCGACTCAGAGAGGGAGGCCGACGGCTCGGTCCCAGAGATGGAGGCCGACGGCTCGGTCCCAGAGAGGGAGGCCGACGGCTCGGTCCCAGAGAGGGAGACCGACGGCTCGGTCCCAGGGAGGGAGGCCGACAGCTCGGTCCCAGGGAGGGAGGCCGACGGCTCGGTCCCAGGGAGGGAGGCCGACGGCTCGGTCCCAGTGAGGGAGGCCGACGGCTCGGTCCCAGTGAGGGAGGTCAACGGCCCGGTCCCAGTAAAAGAATCTGTGGTGCTGACCCCAGCGGGGTTCCCGAAGGCCACTGCCCCAGTGGGGTTCCCGAAGGCCACTGCCCCAGCGGGGTTCCCGAAGGCCACTGCCCCAGCGGGGTTCCCGAAGGCCACTGCCCCAGCGGGGTTCCCGAAGGCCACTACCCCAGCGGGGTTTCAGAAAGTCACTGCCCCGGGTGGGGTTCAGAAAGTCACTGCCCCGGGTGGGGTTCAGAAAGTCACTGCCCCAGGTGGGGTTCAGAAAGTCACTGCCCCAGGTGGGGTTCAGAAAGTCTCAGCCTCGAGTAAGGTCAATAGTGACCAGGTCCTAGCAAAGCACTCTAGTCAGTCAGATGGGAAGGAAGCAGATCCTGACTCTGTTGATATCTCAACATCTATAATCTTTGATGGGGACTTAGTCCAATTTCTGGCGCTTTACAAACACTATTACACCATTTTGTTGTCTAGACCATTTCTGGGCATCACTTCAGAGAACCTTGTGCTCTATCTGGTATATTCCTTTAGAGGAGAGCCTTTTGAGTGGGCAAGAAGCCTAATGAAAGCTGAAGATCCCATTCTTCAGGATCCCCCGGCATTCAGTGATGCAGTTATTAAGAGATATGGTTCCAAAGAAATTGGTTCAGGTTCCTCTAGGTCACCTGTCTTATATGCTGAGAGTCCACTGTATACTGTAAACTCGGCACAAAAATCTCAGCCCATTGCTTTGGCTACTGGATGTGCTTTCCTGTCTTCTCCCTACAGGAAATCTTCTAAAGTTTCGGTACCTAGGGGAATGGAACCAATCTATGGTCTGTTCTCAGATTCCGAAACTGATGAGGTTTCTTATATGCCGGGGCACTCTGGTAGGAGATGGAAGAAGCATCTGATTGCTCGACCTTTATGTTTTGAAGAATTTTTTGAGCCAGAGATTTCTTCCTTTTCTGGTGTCGCCAAACAAGCACAGGGTAAAAAGAAAAAGAAAAAGAAATATTGCTGACTCTTGCCTTGTGGTGTATAAAAAAAAAAAAAAGATTTTTTTCTCCTTGTCTTGTGTCCAGTGGCCACCGTCAAGAGGGGGGGCACCGTTACAAGCTGTTGTCACAGCTTGTTTCTGTTAGACCAGTGTGTCAGGTTTTTTTTGTATCCCTTGTTTTGGAAAGTCTGAATTTTGGGGTCCTTTGACCCCTCCTCAAGGGGGGGGGGGTAATGTTATGAGAGGGTACTGTTATGAACCACAGGTAGTGGTTCATTACTATTTTAGGTTTATAGTTGTCTTGCAGGCCAGGTTTTCCCGTTGCTCTGGTTTAAGAATACTCTTGTTTGCTGCCAGTGGTGAGTCTGTGTGATTGCAGCTTGTTCCCATGTGTTCAGCCTCACCTGTCTGTTGATTGCACCTCTCAGTTGTGCAGCAGGGCAGCTGCACGACATAATTAATTAAGACTCTCTGTTATATGCTGGCTCAGTGCAATTCCCAGACGCTGGTGATATTTCCAGGTTTCCAGATTTCCTGTGTTTCAGAGTACTTGAGTTCTGAGCTAGTCTCTGCCAGTTCCTGAGCTCCTGTCTAGCAGTGTCTGTCTAGCTGCTTCGAGTGTCGGTTCCTGTGTCGATTCCAGTGTCTGATCCCGTGTCCTGCCGTGAAGCATTCCTGTCCAGAAGTCCTGTGGCTTTGTCTGTGCCTGGTCGAATATCTGGCTTCTTGGTGTCCACCGGTTTGTCGTTTGGGATTCTGCCTGTCCTCCAGTTCTGAGAGTCTGTGTCGGCTACATTGGGGGTTCCTGTCAGTTTGCCAGTATTTGTACCGGTTCCGTGAGTAGCGGCTTTGCCGCGTCCGTCGGCCTAGGCCGCAGTATTCTTTGGTTATAATTTGTTTCTGGTGTTTTACAGAGGGTTCTGCTTGTGCTGTCACCGCCGGTACACAACGGTATTGTGTCGGCGAGTGGACAGCATTTCCTTTGTTGTTCTTTTCCTTTTGCGGCGTGCCGCACATATATTTAGGTTTAGGGTTGTTAGTAGCCCCTAGCCTTCTGTTTGTTTTAGCTAGAGGTCCCCTTGTTATTATCCTGTCTCGGTTCACGCCTTGTCTCAATCTAAGACCTGGGGGCATCGGAGTTGGGCAGACCTAATCCGCCCTTCAAACGCGGCTGCCGTGGGCCCAAGAAACCATAGTCACTCAGGCGTGAACGGACCACACGGGTGAAACAACGGAGGTAGGGTGCTAGGGGCTATTTCCACACCACACCTTATTTCAGCATCACGTTCTGGTGCTCAGGACTCACTACACAACATCTCCCTTGTTCTGAGCACCAGGAACCTAACAAACTCGTGGACACTTGCTCAGGTAAGAGGAGAGGAGATTCCACACAATACAGCGTAAAGGCTTTTTTACGGTAAGAACGATACGGGTTTGGAATTCCCTGCCTGAGGGAGTTGTAATGGCCAACTCAGTCAACACCTTTAAGAATGGGTTAGATAAATTCCTAATGGATAAGGATATCCAGGGTTACGGGGCATAGTTACGCACTATGGTTATTACAAAAAAAGAGGGGTTAATCGGAACGGCAGTCAGCAATTTAAGTCAAAATTTAATACAAAATAATCGTGCATAGGAGACCACAAATAGGTTGAACCCGATGGACAATTGTCTTTTTTCAACCTTAGATACTATGTTATTATGTTACTATAACATGTGCAGAGAGATTTAGATTTGGGTGGGGTGTGTTCAAACTGAAATCTAAATTGCAGTGTAAAAATAAAGCAGCGAGTATTTACTCAGCACAAACAATATAACCCACCCAAATCTAACTGTCTCTGCACATGTTATATCTGCCCACCCCCCACAGGGCACATGGTTTTGCCCATCTGCTAACAAATTTGCTGCTACGATCAGATCTGAATTAGGCCCTTCTTCCATTTATGGATGACGGAGGCCACTGTGCTCATTGGGACCTTCAAAGCAGCAGATATTTTTCTGCACCCTTCCCCAGATTTGTGCCTCGAGACAATCCTGTCTCGGAGGTCTACAGAGAATTCCTTTGACTTCATGCTTGGTTTGTGCTCAGACATGCACTGCCAAGTGTTGGACCTTATATAGACAGGTGTGTGCCTATCCAAATCATGTCCAATCAACTGAACTTACCATAGGTGGACAGGTGGGTTAAGCTGTAGGAACATCTCAAGGATGATCAGTGGAAAGAGGATATACCTGAGCTCAATTTTGCACTTCATGCCAAAGGATGTGAATACTTATGTACATGTGATTTCTTAGCTTTTTATTTTGTAATAAATTAGCAAAAATCACACACAAAAAAAACATTTTTAATGTTGTCATTATGGGGTATTGTGTGTAGAATTCTGAATGGAAAAAATGAATTTATTCCATTTTGGAATAAGGCTGTAACATAACAAAATGTGGAAAAAGTGAAGTGCTGTGAATACTTTCTGGATGCACTTTATTACTAATGTAACCTTTTCATTAAATCCAGTGAGGGCCTATAATATTTATTTCTTTGATAATAGTTGTCAATTCTAGTTACACCACTTCCTGTATATATATTTATTGATTTTGGAGGTTATTCAGAGATGAACGCAGATCGCTGCATACACAGCCAGATCTGCCTTCATATCTGCACATGCTGAGGGCCGCCCAGCACAGTGCAAGGCCATCCAGCATGTGTGGGGCCCCTTCCCGATGCGTCCGCAATCTAATTGCAAATGCATTGGATCTAGGGTTGACCGCTGTGATATCATGCAGCTGCCCCAAAAACTGTCCCATCCCGCACCCCCAAAGCCATGTCGCTGCCCCAAAAACACCCGCTTCTGTCAATCACATTGCAGTCGCGTCCATCAGGGATTCAACCACAATATATCAGGGACGTGCAGTCAGGGGAGGCAGGGGAGGCAGTGCCTCCCCTGTCATTCCTGATTAAAAGAATACAAAGAAGATAGTTATGACACATATTGTGTGTCATAAGTATCTCTTTTATATCATTTTAATGTTTTCACATGTAAAATTGCTTTTGTGCGGCACTGAGAACGGTGCCTCCCGCTGTGCATTGCAAGCGGGCGGAAGCAGGGGGTGGGGCCAAGCAAAGGGCTGTAAAAGCCCATTGAAAAAAGTAATACAAGCGGCACCTGTGTAAGTGCCGCAGAACAGTAGGGGCACTGTGATTGGCTGTCACTGCCAGCGCTGTACGGGAGAACATCTAAACGACGTGCACAGAAGTACTCACTGGGACCCGGCGCCTCCTCCTTGTGCTTGATGTCGCTGCCACTGGCGCGTCCAGATCCCGGTCTCCACACAGGCCCAGCTTCAGTTTGAATGACAGTAGATTGCGCCGGCTGGTGCAATAACAAGCACCTGCTGGCTATGCGCGTGACAGGCGGCAGCTCTCCGTGTCATCCTCACTGTCCATCTCCACTTCATGGCAGTAGGGCGGACAGTGCCACTTTATAACCGCAGCGGCACATGCAGCCACCGAAGAGGAGCAGGAAGAGGTGACCCGGGCGGGAGCAAGCACACAGCATGGGCTGCGGCTCAACAGCAAGCACCACCATCCACAGCAGTGCAGACAGCCTCAGCATGTACAGCAGCTCCGCAGACATAGACTTCTGTAAAACAAGTATGCACTGACTAGTGGTAGTGCAGTACGTGTATTTTTATTTTGTTCACTTGCCATTTCAAACCTGGTCTCCCTCTATCACCCTCTCTCAATGCTTCTGCCCCTCTCTCCCCATCTCTTTTCTCCCTCCCCTCTCTTCTCCTCACTCTCTGTCTCTCTTAGCCCCCCCCCTCTCCTCTCCTCTCTCTCTACTCTCCTCCACACCCCCTTCTCTCCCTGCACTCCCTCTTTCTCTCTGCATACTCCTCTCCCACCCATCTCTCTCTCATCTTTCCCCACTCCCTCCCCTCTCTCTCTGTATCCAGTAGGCAGAGAAGTCTGCTTGTTAATATTCCGTCATACAGCCCTAGGAATATGTTAAGCAGAGGGGGAGATTCTATTAGCCACGGAACTGCCATGAGCTGTATTCAATTACAGGAGCTACCCCATGCAGTAAGCCCCAGACGCAGAGTAATTCCATAGCTCTTGGCACTTAACCCAGGAGCTATGACTTAACAACAATACATGCGTTTGCTGTGGGCTGAAATTGGCAAGTAATTGAATAGCCTCGGGCCTTAAACAGGAAGCTGCAGCCAGGGCCGTCTTTTCGTATGGGCTCAATGGGCTCCTGCCCCAAGGGCCCCAAGAGTATAAGGGCCCTAGGCTGATAGCTGAGGGTCCCCTCTTTCCAGGGGTACCAGATTTTTTAAAATCGGCCTTGGGGAACAGGAGATATCCAACGTGAAAGCAGTGGTCCCCATCCGAGCCTGTTAATTGCTCTTCCCAGCCAGATATCTCAGGTTCTGTCTGACATAGAGTTTTTCTGAGGGTATAATCCAAAAGACGAGACACTCCCCTTTTGCTGGACACTGTCAGCTTGTCTCTACTGTGCCCAGAACCAGAGATATCAGCCTTCCAGCAGCTGGTCCCTGCTCCAGCTCCACAGGCCTAGTATACAGTTTTATATATTCATTGGAGGATTGCTCTGGCTCCTGAACTCTGATCCCCAAGTCCCCAGAACCTTCTGAAAGGTGGGACTCTCTAGTTTTGTTTCCCATTCAAAGCTAAGAAATATATTTTCAGGAACTTGAGATATCTGCAGTCAAGCAAGCTGCCTTCCCACCAGAAAATGATAAATATTAAGCCCACTCCATTAGCCACCCCTCCCCTGCGTATTAAATACCCCCTACCACCCCGGAAGTCATGTACCAGGGCTTCTTCATTCAGCCCAATGCCCCCTTCTACAGCTTAGTGTTCTCCCTCCCACCCCATCTGTGCAGTAAAGGAGCAATTAGCAGAAATTACTGCTCCAGGTCCTACATGCTGTCCCGCCCTCGGGACATCAAAGCTGCCGCTGATAGCACACCTCACCCCTACCGCTGGAGGATGGGTAGGGGGCCCAATGCATTGCTGTGCCCAGGGGCCTACACTGCCGTTAAGACGGCCCTGGCTGCAGCTGCGCTACACCCATGGCTAATTGAATCTTCCCCAAAGCATAAGTGAATGTCTGATGGCTCGTGAATTTGCCCCTTATTTGTCCTACTCCTACTCAGTCTGTGCTGTATTATTATTATTTGGTACTTAGGTATTACAGGTATTGGAACACGCAGGTGAGGTATGTGTGGGTACGGGGGTCGAGGGTATTGGTGTTCAGGGTGGTGTTGGGGGGGGCAGTAGCAGGCATTGGCTCAGCGGCGGTAGGGGTCATCGGCAGGATTTGGCGGACATTATGGCTGTAGTGCCTCACCAGCCACTGACCTCACCGCACGCCACTGCAATGTATATGCCCACGCAGCTGATGTGCGCTTGTGGCAAACTGTGCTGCAATAGCGTTAGGGTCTGAATGACTCCCTTTGTGCACCATATACCCTTTCCCATATATATATATATGCCGGCATTCTGGATGCCGGCAGTCAAAATACTGACCGTGGCTTTCTGATGTGTAGAATCCTGACAGGGGTTGGGAAAGAATGCTAATCCTCCCCCCTAACCCACCCTTCCCACAGCCTAAACCTAACCCTTCCCCCTCCCACAGCCTAAACCTAACCCCCCCTCCCTGCAGCCTAAACCTAACCCTCATCCCCGCAGCCTAACCTTAACCCTCCACAGGGGGTGCCTAAACCTAACCCCCCTCCCCACAGCCTAAACCTAACTCTCCTTTCGCAACAGCCTTACCTCTCCTGCAGCCAGGGCTTAAAGTGGTCCTGGAGAGGTGGGGGAACTCACCTCGCCCGCAATCCCTTCTGCTTAGTGCGCGCCTTCGGCGCGCGCCGCAGAAAGGGTTGTGGCCTTACAATGAAGGGGCGTGGCCACACAAAAGTACCACCAATTAAAAATAATGCTTCACGGTAGCACAATCTTATTCACATTGCCCGCCCCACATACTAGTGCCCTTTACACACACAATGCCCACAATAGCAGAGCCACTTACACACACAATGCCCACAGCAGTGTCCTCCCCCTCCTAATTTTAGATTTGGTTCACAATGTATATGTTGAACAACCTTTGCTCACCTCTCTTAGGTCTTCTATGTGTCCCTTCTGCTTTCTTGTTTCCTTTGTCTGTCACTCTCCTCATGTGTTCATACATTTTAGCGCTGTGTGTAAGAAACAGCATCGGCGTTCCCCCCCATATTTAAAATAGGATCAGTGACAAAAATTTAGGGGGAAGGGGCGTGGTCACAAAATTATACCAATTCATATTACGCTGCACAGTAATCTCCATTATTCAAATGACGCCGCACAGTAGCGCCACTTACACACAGTACACCAGGTAGAGCCCCTATCAGGCATTATGCCAGGTAGAGCCCCCTTTTACACAGTACGGCAGGCAGAGACCCCTTTTACACAGTACGGCAGGAAGAGCTCCCTTTTACACAGTACGGCAGGCAGAGCTCCCTTTTACACAGTACGGCAGGCAGAGCCCCCTTTTACACAGTACGGCAGGCAGAGTCCCCCATAACACAGTACGGCCACAGTACGGCAGGCAGAGTCCCCCATAACACAGTACGGCAGGCAGAGTCCCCCATAACACAGTATGGCAGGCAGAGCCCCCCATAACACAGTATGGCAGGCAGAGCCCCCCATAACACAGTATGGCAGGCAGAGCCCCCCATAACACAGTACGGCAGGCAGAGACCCCCATAACATTGTACGTCAGGCAGAGCCCCCCATAACACAGTACGGCAGGCAGAGCCCCCCCATAACACAGTACGGCAGGCAGAGTCCCCCATAACACAGTACAGCAGGCAGAGTCCCCCATAACACAGTACGGCAGGCAGAGTCCCCATAACACAGTACGGCAGGCAGAGTCCCCCATAACACAGTACGGCAGGCAGAGTCCCCCATAACACAGTAAGAGAGACAGAGTATCCAGCACCCCCCTGTTTGCCCCAGCACTACACCCCCTCTGTCACATAGCATCCAGCACCCCCACAGTGTCAGTAAGCATTCAGCACCTCCCTCTGTGTCCCCCAGAACTGCTCCACCTCTGTGTCACACAGCACAGCCTCTGTCACCACCATTACAGTACCGTCAGATCCCCACCCCTCCCCTTTCCTCCCTCCACAGTGAACCGTGAGTCTCCTGCAGGATGCCCGCTGCTCAGCCTCACAGTAAACTCCGGCGGCTGCGGGGGGGATCGCGGCTGCGGGGGGGGGGGGGGGAATCGGGTGTTAAAGCCCGCGGCTCACACTCCGGCGGCTGCGCGGGGGGGGGGCATGGCTGCGGGGGGGGATCGGGTGTTAAAGCCAGCGGCTCACACTCCGGCGGCTGCAGGGAAGGGGATCGGGCGTTACAGCCCGCGGCTCACACTCTGGCGGTTGTAGTGGGGGGGATCGGGTGTTAAAGCCCGCGGCTCACACTCCGGCGCCTGTGGTGGGGGGGATCGGGTGTTAAAGCCCGCGGCTCACACTCCGGCGGCTGAGGCAACGGGGGAGAGAGAGCACTGCTCCTGAACCGCCAGCTAATGAGAAGCTGCCACTTGGCAGCTTCTCATTGGCTGGCGGTCCGCGAGCCGTGATTGGCTCAGGCTTGAAATAGCTGCCCCTACTTCCGATTGGTGCTGCAGTCGGTCCGCGAGCCGGGATTGGCTGGCGGCCGCTGCCACCTTTAAAATGCAGCTGGGACCTGATGCTGTGGCCGGGCGGAGGCGGAACTGGTTCCGCCTGCAATTAGAGGTGACGGAACGCAGTTCCGCCCCGTTCCGGCCCACTTTAACCACTGCCTGCAGCCATAAATCACTCATTCAGGATCCCGGCTGTCAGGATCCCGGCCGTTGGGATGCCGGCGCCAGGATTGTGATCTCATTTAAAATGCCGGCATTGACATTCTGGGCATTGGTAACCTGACCGGATCCCATATACATGTACTGTATATACACAAATATGTTTGTGTTCTGTATAATTTGTGAACCCCTTATATATATTTTTATATTTTTAATCATACCAACCCTTATTTACCTTAATTGTTACTTTGTGCCTATCAACACTTCCAAGTGCTCCATATAGTGCCTATTTATAAGGCCAGATTAACAATGGGGCGGATGTGACTACAGCGCCAGGACTCCTCATATAAAGGCCCTTTATCATGTCAGCATGAGGATGACCAGCTGGCCACATGGTTGGCCATGAATATTAAAGATCACACTTAGGGGGTAATTCAGATCTGTTCAAAGCAGCAGATTTGTTAGCTAATGGGCAAAACCATGTGCACTGCAGGTGGGGCAGATGTAAAATTTGCAGAGAGAGTTAAGGGCCCTACACATTAATAGATCCGCCGCCGAGCTGCCCGACGGCGGAAACAGCCGACGGGCGACCCGGCGGCGGGGGGGACAGTGACGGGGGGAGTGAAGTTTCTTCACTCCCCCGTCACACAGGCTCCATAGAAGTGCGGGCAATATGGACGAGATCATCCGTAGTGGCCTGCATGCACAGCCGACAGGGCACCACCGATGAACGCGTGCAAGGCCGCGCATCGTTCATCGCTGGTGCCTCCACACTGCACGATATGAACGTTATCTCGTTCATGTCTTGCAGTCAAATCGCCCTCTGTAGGGCCTATTAGATTTGGGTGGGTTATTTTGTTTCTGTGCAGGGTAAATACTGGCTGCTTTATTTTTACACTGCAATTTAGATTTCAGTTTGAACACACCACACCCAAATCTAACTCTCCCTGCACATGTTATATCCCCCCCCCCCCCCTCCCCCTCCCTGCAGCGCACATGGTTTTGCTCATTGACATGGACAAATGGTCGACACAGGACAGGTCGACATGGCTTTTTAAAAAAATAATTAGATTTTTAGCTTTTTCATACTTTACCATCCACGTGGATTACGATTGGGAATGGCAACCTGTGCTGAGCGCAGCAGTAGCGAAGCGAGGCACCTTGCTCGCTTACCATGCAAGGGGACGCGGTACACTAATTGGAGTTCCTGGTCAAGTTACGGAAAAAATTACACCAAAAACAGTAAAAAAAAATCCATGTCGCCTATTTCATATGTCGACCTGCCCTGTGACGACCATTTTCATGTGTTGACTATTAGTCCATGACGACCATGTCTATGTTGACCAATAATGGTCAACCTAATCAATGTCGACCTTAACTTGGTCAACCATTCATACGAGAACCTTGCTCATTAGCTAAAAAAGTGCTGCTGCAATCAGATCTGAATTAGGCCCTAATCCAGCCTTGCCTACTTATAGTGTACCCTCTATCAATCAGAGGGGCAGATGTATTAACCTGGAGAAGGCATAAGGAAGTGATAAACCAGTGATATGTACAAGGTGATAAAGGCACCAGCCAATCAGCTCCAATATGTAAATTAATAGTTAGGATCTGATTGGCTGGTGCCTTTATCACCTTGCACATATCACTGGTTTATCACTTCCTTATGCCTTCTCCAGGTTAATACATCTGCTCCAGAGGGGCAGATGTATTAAGCCCGGAGAAGGCATAAAGAAGTGATAAAGTGGTGATAAGTGCAAGGTGATAACGCACCCCCCAATCAGCTCATAACTGCCAATTTACATATTGGAGCTGATTGGCTGGTGCATTATCACCTTGCACTTATCACCGCTTTATCACTTCTTTATGCCTTCTCCAGGCTTAATACATCTGCCCTAGAGTGAGCTAAATGGCTGAGGGGTCGCTGGCAAGTAACAGATGAAGATTTACATGCACTATATGAGCCAAATGGTTCATTTGGGCATTATACACAGGTGTAGCAGTATATATTGCTAGAAATTTGGTGAGTTTTGATCAGAGATGTGCAGAAAAAGTAGGGAGGGAAGCACTGCCTCACCAGCCATAGACTTTTTACTCCAGAGTTTTGACTATAAAAACATACCTCCCAACATGACTCTCTCCAGGAGGGACAGAATGCTCCGCTCCTGGACTTCCCTCTTAATTTATGATTGCCATCACCTGTAGTGAAACACCTTTCTTATCCATTAACCTGTTCAACACAGGTGCTGGCAATCATAAATTTAGAGAAAAGTCCAGAAGCAGAGCATTTTGTCCCTCCTGGAAAGGGTCATGTTGGGAGGTATGTAAAAATGATTAGAAAAATATTGAAAAAATCTTTCTAATACATTTTTTTGTATTTCTTTAATGTCCTAGTGGATACTGGGGTGACATTAATACCATGGGTATAGATCGGGTCCATTGGAGCCTGGCACTTTAAGAAATCAAATAGTGTGTGCTGGCTCCTCCCCTCTATGCCCCTCCTGCAGACTTAGTTTAGAAAAATGTGCCCAAGGAGCTGGGTACATTCTCTGGAACTCCAGAGAGTTTTCTTCAGAATTTATGTTAGTTTATTTTCAGGCAGCACTGGTTGGTTGGCAACCAGTCTGCCTGCATCATGGGACTTAGGGGGGGACCGAACCAACTTCCTATAGAGTTAATGGTTCGTATCCCTGATGACAGGACACTGAGCTCCTGAGGCGCTGTTTCTCATGTCCCAGGGTGTGAGCCTATGCTGGCAGCATGCCGCCAGCCCCCAACAGATGCCAAAGTAGACGTGGTGTGGTGAGTACTACACTGGGGTCCCGGTTAGCGGGTCCCCAGTGACAATGGTGGCATTATGGCGTGGCAGTCACAGGCCATGAGCTACGGTGCCTGCTGGGGACCCACACTGGCACTGAGGTAAAAGGGGGATTTTACACATTTTTACACATATTTGACTACAGCCAGTATAATCTATGAGGACTGTGCACCATTGAAGGGGCGGGGTTTCCCAGAGAGCAGGACCAGAAGCTGAAAAGCGCCATTTCCTGCTGCTGCTGACTGCCAGGCAGCACGCTGAGACTGCTCCTCCACAGATCCCACTGAATCACCAATTCTACTGGTCTAGTACCAGGGGGTCCTATAGAGAAGGGGGAGCATATATACAGCGGTTACACTGCTGTGATAATAACAAACATATAAATATACCCAATGGAGCACTGCTTTGAACTGAGGTATTGTGTGCTGGTCCCAATCCTCTCTGTGTCACTCCATTCAGGGCTGTCTGGGCTTCTTGTGCTGTTTCAGTAACGTTGTCACTGCGCTGTGTTATAACTGTTTTCTGCTATAAGCATGTCTGGGAAAAAGTCTGTGTGTCCCTCTTGTAACACCAAGTTTACACCTTTTTCACAAGGGCCTCTCCTGTGTACCCAGTGTTCTCTACCTTCACAAGGTAGTGGCTTGCAGGAACCTGAGTGGCTAGAATCATTTAAAACAATGACTACTAATATAAATTCAGAGTTAGCTGCTGCAAAGCGAGAAAGGCAGACACTGAAATAGTCTGTAGATGAGTTCTTGGTTAAGACTGCTGACCACAGACAGGGTACTCAGCCCCCTCTGGTGGTCTCTCATAAACGCACACTCCCACAGGTGCCCCAGTCTGACTCTGATACTGAAATACCAGCGTTAGAAGAGAGAGAACTGGAGGTGGATGATGACAATGCTCTGTCCCCGGGGGTTGAGGCCCTGATTCATGCTATTAGAGAAGTCCTCAACATACTGGATAAAAAGACAGAACCAGAAGAGGAATTATTTTTTAATGTGAAACCAAAATCCTCTGTCACCTTCCCTATCTCAAAAGAATGAAACTCCCTTTCCAAAGAGGCATGGATGACCATAAATTTATTACTTCTAAACGGTTACTAAATTCCTTTCCCTTTCCTGCTGAGGATAAGAAAGTTTGGGAAAATCCCACGTCTGTGGATACTTCAGTGTCCAGGCTGTCACGTAAAATCGTACTGCCTCTACCTGGGGCTCTCTCTCTCTCAAGGACCTAGCTGACTGCAAAATTGAGATTACACTCAAATCAATCTATACTGCAGTTTATGCTACACAGCCCAACACCCCACTATTGCTTATGGCTGGATTTCAAGAGCCATGGCAAAATGGTCTGATAATATAATACATGGGTTTGACTCCCCACCTCAGGATGAGATCATTACACTGCTGCAGCATATCCAAGATGCTGCAAATGTTATGAGTGAGGCAGTTAAAGATTTATGTCTCATTAATGGCCGTACCATGGCTATGGCGGTCTTGGCTTGCAGAACCCTGTAGCTGCAACAATGGTTAGCAGATGCCGATTCCAAGAGAGGTGTTGAGAATCTTCCTTTTTCAGGGGATGCCCTGTTTGGAGAAGAACTGAACGAGAGGATATCTCAGGCGATGGCAGGTAAATCTACCTATCTGTCGTCTGCTGCACCTCCTGCTAGACATCCCTACACGGGGCCCTCTGCATTCCTTTCGTATGGCAAAATTCAGAGGCAGAGCCAGAGGTGCATCCAATGCTGCTTGAGGAACTCACGGCAAGTCCCGTAAACCGGCAGCTGTTGGAGCTCTGGACCAGGCCTCCGGATCCTCATCCACAAAGACGGTTGGCCCCAGCACAAGACGACTTCCAGGTAGGTGCTCGCCTTCAACACTTCACCAATATGTGGCCGGGATCCTTGGGTGAGGGATCTCATATCTGGCTGGAATTTCTGGAACTACCTGCTCTCAGATACTTCAAGTCGGCCTTACCGGCTTCACCTGTAGCAAGAGTTACCTTGCAAAAATTCATTCAAAAACTGCTTTCAACAGGAATTATTGTTCCAGTACCTCCTCCGCTGCACACAAAGGGATTTTACTCAAGTATCTTTGTGGTTCCAAAGCCGGGTGGCTCGGTACAGGCAAACTTGAACTTCAAATACCTGAACCCATATCTTTGTGTGTTCAAATTCAAGATGGAATCCCTAAGGGCAGTGATCTCCAGTCTGGAGAAGGGGGAGTTCCTGGTATCCCTGGATATCGAGGATGCATACCTACTGTCAAAGTCAGAAAAATATCATGCTACACGTTGCCATATATCCACCCCATGTGCGTGCCTGCTGCACGTGCACATTCTCTCCCGTGCGTACGGATACTCGCAGCTGCGTGATGGCGCCTCCTCGGCCATGCGCTCGAGCGCGTGGTATGTGCATTTACGGTAGAGTTCGTGTGCGTCTAGCGGGCGACTCAATCGTTAAATAATAAAACCAAATAGTATGTTTTATAGATAATGTTCCCCTTAATAATGACTGTAAGTTTGTTTAATGTAAAGGGTCGCTGGACAGAGGAATTCCTCTTTGCATGGTACGAAGGGTCAGACAGGGTTTGAGCAGCTGTGTCTGGTACCTAACTAAAGAACATTTTATTAGAAACAATCCGGTGCTGGTTAGGTAAAGATTAATCGCTCCTGCGTATAGTTATGGCCATTAGTATTTTCTGGACATTTACTATATTTGCGATTCATTACCCATGCGGCGGGAATCTTCAGATTCCCTCCCACCTGAGCAGTTTGATATAGTCACAGCCCACCTGTTCAAACTAACCTATGACCTTTTGTTATGATGCGAGGAGACATTCCTGTGTCCAATGAACAATGAGATTATAGGTCCCTTTGTAGGGTACTGTACGCACTGTATATAAGATCAGCCAGCCTGGGCAGCTCTCTCACTCTCCACAAACGGTTTTCATCTTGACTAACTTGGAGCTGGTACCAGAAGCTGCGCAGCGATCGTTCCCAGTGTGTGTAAGTTATTCTCTGTAGCCAACTTGTTCTCTGTTTGTATTGGCCATACTCTCTCTCTCTGTTATAGTATAGGATTGTGACGCTATTGTATATTTCTGTCTAGATATTCTGTTAGAATGATATGTTAGCTTGTAGTGTATGACTTGTAAACTGTTTCCCCTTTTCGATATAACTAAAAGCTTGTTAGTAAAGGTGTTGGAACCTTAGCAAGGTATCGTGTGTTTATTATATTGCAGAGGGTAATAGGAGCGTCTCAAACGCTTAAGCAGCTTTAGCATTAACAAGGTTAAGCAGCGTTACATCGCTAGAGTATTTCAGTACAAGGTTTACAGTATAAGAGTATCCTTTCTGTGTGTTACATTCAAGGTTTACTGATTGTCATCCCGTGAGCATCTGCGCCGCTCGTGTTCTCCTCGTGGACTCGAGCGTCCGCTACGCTGGTAGCGTAGTATTACGGTAGTCGGCCGCCTATAGCGTGCTCGACACCACGCATTAAGCTGCGAGCTAGCGTGTCGCATGTGCGTCTCGATCACGGCCGAGTGTATGCTACGCTAAGTGCGTACCCTTACGGTACCCCACACGCCAATTGCGTACTGAGTCTCTTACCCATTTATAGTGAATGTTATAAGATAAATAGTTAGCTTTATCACTTCATATCCCTATATGGCCCTCTCATCAGGCTTAGCTTTGGTTCGCTGTACTGGATCACCACTTCCAGTTTCAGGCCATACCCTTTTGTGAATACCCTTGGAGCTGTGGAGAGACCAAAGTCATGGTGGAGATGATGCTGCAATTGCGCAAGATGGGAGTCAACATAGTCCCATACTTGGACGATCTCCTGATACAGGCGGTGTCCAGGGAACAGCTGCTACACAGCAACGACTTGACTACTCGCCTGCTCACGGACCATGGATGGATCCTAAATTTTCAGAAGTCTCACCTGGAACTGTCTCAGAGAATTAAGTTCCTGGGAATGATCCTGGACATGGTATCTCAGAAGTTATATCTTCCGATGGACAAGGCCTTGACTATACAGGCTATGGTCCGCTCAGTGCTCAGACCCCACAAAATCTCGATTCATCTTTGCATTCACTTGCTGGGCAACATGGTAGCCTCTTACGAGGTAATACAGTATGGCAGGTTTCATGCACGTCCGTTCCAGCTGGATCTGCTGGACAAGTGGTCAGGTTCTCCCCTGCACATAACTCTTTTGCCAAAAGTACAGATCTCCCTGTTATCTCACCTTGTGGAGGGTTGGACTTTCAGTACCCGATCTTGGACCCTACTGACAATGGATGCCAGTCTCAGGGGTGCTGTGACCCAGGGGGCCCAGTTCCAGGGGAAGTGGTCGAGTCAGGAATCTACACACTTCCCATAAATGTCCTGGAACTCAGGGCAATTTACAATGCTCTTATGCAAGCCTCCTATCACCTTCGGAATCAGCTGCAGTCGGAAAATGCCACGGTGGTGGTGTACATCAACCGACAAGGAGGAACAAGAAGCAGGGCCGCAATGCGAGAGGTGTCAAGATACTTCTCTGGGCGGAAGCCAACGCAAGTGCCATTCCAGAAGTGGACAACTGGGAAGCAGACTTCCTCAGCAGGCACGACCTCCATCCGCGGGAATGGGGCCTTCACCCTCATGTGTTCCAACAACTAGTTAACCGATGGGGCTGATCATTCCTGTTCCAGAATGAGGGATCCGCAGGCTGCAGCAGTAGATGCTCTGATGGCGCCATGAACTTACCAGTTTGTATACTCATTTCCCCCAATCCCTCTCATTCCAAGATTTCTAAAAAGACTCAAAAGGGAAAGAGTTTATGCAATTCTAATTGCCCTGGATTGGCCTCAATGAGCCTGGTATACTGACCTCCTGATCATGTCTCTGGAGAAACCCTGGCTTCTGCCGCTACTCAAGGACCTTCAACAAGGACCGTTTGTCTATCCAGACTTACTGCAGCTACGTTTGATGGCTTGGAAGTTGAGAGGGAGATCTTAACTAGAAAAGGTCTCCCGTCCAAGGTTATTTCCACTATGGTCCAGGCCCTTAAGGTGGTCACATCCAAACATTACCACCGTATCTGGAAGAAATATGTCTCGTGGTACAAGGGAAGAAAGTATCCTATGGAGGAATTTCAACTTGGCCGTTTTCTGCTTTTCCTGCAAGCAGGTGTGGATAAGGGCCCATGGTTAGGCTCCATCAAAGTTCAGATTTTGTCTCTATCTTCTTATAGAAACAACTAGCGGTACTACCAGAAGTGCAGACTTTCCTAAAAGGTGTTCTTCACATTCAGCCACCCTTTGCCCCTCCAACTGCTTCGTGGGATCTCAATGTGGTCTTGACCTTTCTCCAGTTGGACTAGTTTAAACCCTTATACAGGGAAGACTTTAATTATCTAACATGGAAGACAGTCACATTGCTGGCTTTAGCCTCTGCAAGACGTATCAGAATTGGGGCCTTATCCTGTAAGAGTCCATATTTGATATTTCACAAGGATAGGGCGGAGCTTAGGACTCACTTGCATTTTTTTTCTGAAAGTGGTATCAGCTTTTCACATTAATCAACCGATAGTGGTTCCGGTACTGTCTGACACATCGGTTGCTCCAAAGTCCTTGGGCGTTGTGAGGGCTTTGAGGATTTACGTCAAGAGGGCAGCTCATCACAGGAAGTCTGACTCCCTTTTTGTCCTTTGTGATGCTACCAAAATTGGTCGTCCTGCTTCTAAGCAGTCCATTGCTCATTGGCTCAGGTTGACCATTCAACAAGCCTATTCTTCGGCAGCATTACCGTAGCCGAATTCTATCCAGGCCCACTCCACAAGGTCAGTGGGTTCTTCCTGGGAGGCTGCCAGGGGCGTCTTGGCCTTACAGTTGTGCTGTGCAGCTACTTGGTCTGGTTCGAACACGTTCGTAAAATTCTACAGGTTCGACACCTTGGCCTGAGATGACCTTCAGTTTGGTCATGCGGTTTTGCAGGGGTCTCGGCACTCTCCCGCCCGCTCTGGGAGCTTTGGGACTTCCCCATGGTACTAATGTCACCCAAGTATCCACTAGAACTTTAGAGAAAATAGGAATTTAATACCTATTGGTAATTCCTTTTCTCATATTCCATAGTGGATACTGAGCGCCCGCCTCAGTGCTTCATGTTCCTGCTTACCTGGTTGTAAGTGTTCTTGGTTGGGTCTGCTGTTGCTGTCCCTGTTCCATGTTTGTTTAGCTTTGCTATCCTTTATTATAGTTAGCGTTGCTTTCCTCTGTTCTGGTTAGCTCTGCTATCTTTGTTGTTGTTGTGTGTTGGTTCGTTACCTCACCACTTTTTGTGTTGCTATCCTTCTCTCAAAGTATGTCCATCACCTTGGGCACAGTGTTCCTAGACTGAGTCTGCAGGAGGGGCATAGAGGGGAGGAGCCAGCACACACTATTTGATTTCTTAAAGTGCCAGGCTCCAATGGACCCGATCTATATTCATGGTACTAATGTCACCCCAGTATCCACTTTAGACTATGAGAAAATTGGATTTTGATAACCTACCGGTAAATCCTTTTCTCCTAGTCCGTAGAGGATGCTGGGGCCGACATCAAGACCATGGGGTATAGACGGGATCCGCAGGAGACATGGGCACTCTAAAGACTTTTCATTGGGTGTGAACTGGCTCCTCCCTCTATGCCCCTCCTCCAGACCTCAGTTGTAGGAACTGTGCCCAGGGAGACTGACATTTCGAGGAAAGGAATTACTTAACTAGTGGTAAGATATCTACCAACTCACACCCTCAACCATGCCGCACACATGGCATTCAACATAACACACGCCAACATGCATGAACTAATTGCAGCAACATGCTGAAACCAAGATAACACAACTTGTGTAACTGTAATAACTAAACTGCAGGTAAAGTACGCACTGGGACGGGCGCCCAGCATCCTCTACGGACTAGGAGAAAAGGATTTACCAGTAGGTTATTAAAATCCTATTTTCTCATACATCCTAGAGGATGCTGGGGATGACATCAAGACCATGGGGTCTATACCAAAGCTCCAGTACGGGCGGGAGAGTGCGGATGACCTTGCAGCACCGATTGACCAAACTTTAGGTCCTCATCGGCCAAGGTGTCAAACTTGTAGAATTTTGCAAATGTGTTTGACCCTGACCAAGTAGCTGCTCGGCAAAGTTGTAATGCCGAGACCCCCTGGGCAGCCGCCCAGGAGGAGCCCACCTTCCTAGTAGAATGGGCCTAAACCAACATCGGTAACGGCAATCCAGCCGTAGAATGAGCTTGCTGAATTGTACCTCTGATCCAGCACGCAATAGTCTGCTTGGAAGCAGGACACCCAATCTTGTTGGGAGCATACAGGACAAACAAAACCTCTGTTTTCCATATTCTAGCTGTTCTAGCGACATAAATCTTCAAAGCTCTAACCACATCTAGAGACTTTGACTCAGCGAATGTGTCAGTAGCAACTGGCACCACAATAGGTTGGTTTATGTGGAAAGAGGAAACCACCTTTGGAAGAAAATGTTGACGAGTTCTCAACTCTGCCCTATCTTCATGGAAGACCAGGTAAGGGCTATTGTGGGACAAGGCCCCCAATTCAGACACCCGCCTTGCGGATGCCAATGCCAAAAGCATCACCACTTTCCAAGTGAGAAACTTCAACTTTATTTCTTGTAGAGGCTCAAACCAACCCGATTGAAGGAACTGCAACACCGCCTTAAGGTCCCATGGTGCCACTGGAGGCACAAATGGAGGCTGGATGTGCAGAACCCCTTTCACGAACGTCTGAACTTCTGGAAAGGAGGCCAATTGTTTTTGAAAGAAAACTTATAAGGCCGAAATCTGGACCTTGATTGACCCCAATCTAAGGCCCGCATCCACACCAGCCTGCAGAAAATGGAGAAAACGTCCCAACTCAAACTCTTCCGTAGGAGCCTTCTTGGATTCACACCAAGACACATATTTTTTCCAAATACGGTGGTAATGTTTAGACATTACTCCTTTTCTGGCCTGAATAAGAGTGGGGATGACTTCCTTGGGAATACCCTTTCGGGCTAGGATCCGACGCTCAACAGCCATGCCGTCAAACGTAGCCGCGGTAAGTCTTGATACACACACGGCCCCTGCTGTAGTAGGTCCTCTCGAAGAGGAAGAGGCCGAGGATCTTCTATGAGCAACTCCTGAAGATCTGGATACCAAGCCCTCCTTGGCCAGTCTGGGGCAATGAAGATTGCTCAAACTCTTGTTCTTATTATTATTTTGAGAACTTTTGGAATCAGTGGATGTGGAGGGAAAACATATACCGACCGAAACACCCACTGGGTCACCAGTGTATCCACTGCCATTGCTTGAGGGTCTCTCGACCTGGAACAATATCTCTGAAGCTTCTTGTTTAGACGAGATGCCATCATGTCTACTTGAGGAACTCCCCAAAGACTCGTCACCTCTGCGAAGACTTCTTGGTGGAGGCCCCACTCTCCTGGATGGAGATCGTGTCTGCTGAGGAAGTCTTCTTCCCAGTTGTCCACTCCCGGAATGAAAATTGCTGACAGAGCTCTAACATGTCCTTCTGCCCAGAGGAGAATCCTTGTCACCTCTGCCATTGCCGCTTTGCTTTTCGTTCCGCCTTGCCTGTTTATGTACGCGACTGCTGTTACATTGTCCGACTGGATCTGAACGGGATCTTGAAGAAGATGTACCGCTTGTAGAAGGCCGTTGTAAATGGCTCTCAATTCCAGCACGTTTATGTGAAGGCAGGCTTCCTGACTTGACCATTTTCCTTGGAAGCTTTCCCCCTGTGTGACAGCTCTCCAGCCTCGGAGACTTGCATCCGTGGTTATTAGGACCCAGTCGTGAATCCCAAACCAGCGTCTCTCTAGTAGGTGAGAACTGTGTAGCCACCACAGGAGCGAAATCCTGGCTTTGGGGGACAGGATTATTTTCCGGTGTATGTGTAGGTGGCATCCGGACCACTTGTCCAACAGGTTCCACTGGAATACTCTGGCATGAAATCGGCCAAACTGTATGGCCTCGTAGGCCGCTACCATTTTCCCCAACAACCGAATGCATTGATGGATCAACACGCTTGTTGGTTTCAATATTTGTTTGACCATTTTCTGGATTTCTAGAGCCTTTTCCACTGGAAGAAATACTCTCCGTACTTCTGTGTCCAGAATCATCCCTAAAAAGGACAATCTTGTCGTCGGTTCCAACTGCGACTTTGGAAAATTCATGATCCAACCGTGTTGTTGGAGTATTGACAGGGAGAGTGCGATGTTTTGCACCAACTGTTCCCTGGATCTCGCTTTTATCAGGGGATCATCCAGATAAGGAATTATATTGACTCCTTTTTAACGAAGGAGGACCATCATCTCTGCCATCACCTTGGTGAATACCCTCGGTGCCGTGGAGAGTCCGAACGGCAACATCTGAAACTGGTAATGGCAATCCTGTACTGCGAATCTCAGATAAGCTTGGTGAGGAGGTTATATGGGAACATGCAAGTAAGCATCTTTTAGGTCTACTGACACCATGAAGTCCCCCTCTTCCAGACTGGAAATCACTACCCTCAGGGATTCCATCTTGAACTTGAACCTTTTCAGGTAGAGATTCAGATTTTCAGGTTTAAAAGCCGTCCGGCTTCGGAACTACGGAGAGGCTTGAATAAAAAAACCTTCTCCTTACTGTGCCAAGGGTACCAGGACAATGACCTGATCCTGACATAATTTTTGAATTGCTATTGTTACTGCCTCTCTTCCCAGAAGAGAAGCTGGCATGGTCAATTTGAAAAATCGGCATGGGGGGACGTCTTGAAACTCTAGTTTGTACCCATGGGACACTATTTGTAAGACCTATTGGTCCAGGCCAGATTGAATCCAGATTTGGCTGAAAAGTTTCAGACATGCTCCCAACCGAGCGGACTCCCGCAAGGGAGCCCCAGCGTTATGCTGCAGATTTGGCAGAAGCAGGGATGGATTTCTGCTCCTGCGATACGGGAGACGCTGCGGATTTCTTTCCTTTTCCCCTTCCCCTACCTGCAAAAAAAGGGGAGACCTTTGGCCTTTTTGTATTTGTTGGGCCGAACGGATTGTATGTGAGAGTGATGTGTCTTTTTCGCCAGTGTAGGAGCATAAGGCAAGAATGTCGACTTACCTGTGGTAGCCGCCGAGACTAACGCATCCAGCCCATCACCAAACAAGGCCTCACCTTTATACGGGAGAGCCTCCATATTTTATTTTGAAATCTACATCAGCATTCCACTGGCGAATCCACAACGCCCTCCGAGCCGATACTGCCATGGTAGCGATTCTTGATCCAAAGAAACCAATATATTTCATGGTTTCTAGTACGTACGCAGCAGCGTCTTTGATATGACCGAACGTTAGGAGTATCTCGTCTCCATCTAGTGTGTCAATGTCTAATGACAAGTTTTCTGACCACCTTTCAATAGCACTACTCACCCACTCACAGACCATGGTAGGCCTGAGTACTGTCCCATTGGCCACATCAATAAATCACCTCACTCACTTGTGGTCTGTCGGTTCCTTAAGTGAAGCCATTCCAGGCGCAGGGAGAAACACCTTTTCTCTTTTATGACAGGGCCCTGTCTAAAATGCGGGGTGACTCCCACCTTTTTTGGAAAAAGGTAAGCTGCCTGAATTCCTTTTGGGAATCTGAAATTTCTTTTCAGGTTAAATCAGACCTGAGGTGGAGGGAAAATTGCATTACTTCTTTACTAAAGTAAACCCTCTCCTTGTGGTAAAAGAGGGGGCTTCATAACTTCTAACACCTCCTTTATAGCTAAAACATGTTTTGAATGCTTTTTTGCTAACTTAGGACCTATTCCCCTGGAATCACTAGTGTCGACACAGGAATTAGAGACCATGTAGGTATCAGTTTGTACTACTTGTGCAAATCTGTATGTGACCCAGAAAGGTCCCTGTGGATGAAAAGCAGAACTATTAAAAATCACATCTTCAACAGATTATTTTCATTTTCTGTATGAGATTCAGTCCAACCTCTCACTGATATGATTCACACTATCGTGTTACCTTTTACCCAGTCAGGCTCTTGGTATCATATTACACCTCTGTGTCCCTAACATGTCTCCACAGAGTTGCCTGCCACAGACATGTCACACACGTGCAGAACCACACCACAGACACTCCGGGACTTATAGGGGGACATACCCACAGTAAAATCTGTCAGAGGGACACAGATGGGATTTGCCAGTTCACAACCCAGCGTCAGTAACACAATGTCTGTGAACACAAAATGCCCACTGACATTCAGCGCTTTTATAATGGTAATCACACAATTATATAGCACCAAATTCACTGTGGCCCCCCTGTTTTGTACTCTGATACTTGTTCAGTAGTGGAGGAGGACCAGCCTTGTCTCTGTAGCCTGAGGAGAGAGAGAGAAAATGGCGCTGAGCAGTGTGCTGGCTGACTGAGGAGGAAGCTCCACTCTTCAATGGTGTGTTTCTCCTCAGCTTTTATGAGGTACTTTTTTTTATACTGGTGGGGGTAGGACTGTGCCTCAGCAACTTATGCCCCTTATTTAGGCCAGTTTCCATAGGTTTCATGCTGCCCGGCCGCCCCCCCCCCCCCCCCCCCCCCCTGCGCCCTGCACCCTGCAGTGCCTGTGTATGTGTGGGAAACATGGCGCGCTGCGCTCCCGCCAGCCACACGGTACCTTTAGCCGTCACTTTCTTGATTGAAGATCTGTCTTCTAACACTCACCTGTCTTCTGACTTCTGGCTCTATGAGGAGGCGTGACGGCGTGCTGTGGGAGTGAGCATCTAGGCACGGTTAGCGTTCAGTTACCTTCAGGAGCTAATGGTGTCCTGTCAGCCGAAGCAGAGCCATGAAACTCTTTAGGAAGTTGGTTCCTACTTCTGCCCCCTCAGTCCCACGAAGCAGGGAGTCTGATGTCAGCAGATCTCCCTGAAAATAAAAACCTAACATAAGTCTTTTCAGAGAAACTCAGTAGAGCTCCTCAGAGTGCATCCAGTCGACCTGGGCACATTTCTAAAACTGAGGTCTGGAGGAGGGCATAGAGGGAGGAGCCAGTTCACACCCAATGAAAAGTCTTTAGAGTGCCCATGTCTCCTGCGGATCCCGTCTATACCCCATGGTCTTGATGTTGTCCCCAGCATCCTCTAGGACGTATGAGAAAAATAATTACCAGTAGGTATTACATTCCTATTTTTTCATATACTTTATACAGTAGTAACTCTGTAACTCTGGTGTATACGTTAGTATGACAGGAAAGGCTTTGCCTCACCTCAACACGTCACTGCTATCAATAGTCTTTTAGCCTAATTCTGATCTGATCGCAGCAGCAACTTTGTTAGCTAATGGGCAAAACCATGTGCACTGCAGGGGGGCAGATATAACATGTGCAGAGAGAGTTAGATTTGTTTCTGTACAGGGTACATACTGGCTGCTTTATTTTTACACTGCAATTTAGATTTCCGTTTCAACACACCCCACCCAAATCTAACTCTCTCTGCACATGTTATATCTGTCCCTCTGCAGTGCACATGGTTTTGCCCATTAGCTAACAAATTTGCTGCAGCGATCAGGTCTGAATTAGGCCCTTTATTCGCACAGTCTCTCGTGCTGCCTGTTTGTAGCTTGGAAAAACATTTGAAACTAACAAAATCTATGTGTGATGCACAGCGCCCTCTATTGGTTTCACATTTGTGTTCTGCAAAGTACAACGCATTCTGTCATTTAACCCCTTCAGTGCTGAGGGTTTTCTCAGGGTGGCCATATAGATGTTGGAGACGAAGCCTCTGTCTGAGTTGTGCTGCCTCGGCCGTGGGGTTAATCCATGCTTGCTTGACTTCTGGCAGCTGGTGTTGTGCTGCAGACCCTGGTGCCATTCTGGTCTCATCTCCGGGTCCTCTGTTTCCCCACAGGTTACTATGGTGACCGGTCCCTTGTACTGAAACGCTGATGTAGAGGTGGCATATATCAGTGACGTGCAGTGAGGCAGAGCCTTTCCGGTCATACTAACGTTTGTGCCAGAGTTTTGACTGCATAAAGTATATGAAAAATACAAAGAATATGTTTGAAATATCTTCTTTGCATTATTCTAATCATTTTTGTAGCCAAAATTCTGGAGTAAAAAGTCTATGGCAGGTGAAGCAATGCCTCGTTTGTTTATCTTTTCCGCACATCTCAGATCAAAACTCACCAAATTTCCAGGAGTTTATACTGCTGCACCTGTGTATAATGCCCACATGTACGTTTTGGCTCATATATTGCATGTAAATCTGGCTCTGGTGCTAGACAGTGCCTCCTGAGCTATTTAGCTCACCACACGTCCCTGCCATATATAGAGGTGTTGTGTCTTGCTTTGCACATAATGAGTGCTGCAGTGCTTACCTGATGGTGGGGAAGGTGTGAATATGCTTATCCATGCTGAAAAGCTGCGTGTGTCTTACGAGGCTGGGAGCGTGGGGGTTAATTCTCTGGTCATTTAAAAAGATTTCAGTCAGTGGCAGTGTACTAACATGTGTCAGCTGCTGTGCAGCATCTCTCTAGAACAGGCATTCCCAACCACGGTCCTCAAGGCACACTAATAGTACCAGTTTTAGTGATATCCAGGATGCAGCACAGATGGTTAAATCAAAATAATTGAGCTACTAATTACATCACCTGTGCTGAAGCCTGGATATCACTAAAACCTGCACTGTTAGGGCTGTAACACACACTCCGGTTTTTCCCGGATGGCAAAAAGCCGGACAAACTTTGTCCGGCTTTTTGCCATCCGGGAGAAACCGGCAGAGTTGCTCACACAGGACGGCTTTGAGCCGTGTGTGATGCTGTGCGCATGCGCAGCATCAGACACGGCTTCAGAAAAAAACGTTGTGTGTGAAAGCTCCCCTTCACACACACGGTTTACTGGCTCCAAAGACGGCCCGGCGGCCGCCCGGCCGCCGGACCTTCCAGTGGTGAGACCCGGCTGCAACCCGGCAGCCGGGCAGGGGCCGTGCAGTGTGAAGGGACCCTAGCCCTCACACTGTTAACTACAATGCTGGCACGGGAAAAAGCCGTCCGGCTTTTTCCCGGCCGGCAAAAGCCGGGTAGTGTGTTTCAGCCCTTAGGGCTGTAACACACTGGCCGGTTTCTCCCGGATGGCAAAAAGCCGGACAAACTTTGTCCAGCTTTTTGCCATCCGGGAGAAACCGGCAGAGTCTTGCACACAGGACGGCTTTGAGCCGTGTGTGATGCTGTGCGCATGTGCAGCATCACACACGGCTTCCGAAAAAACCGTTGTGTGTGAAAGCTCCCCTTCACACACACGGTTCACTGGCTGCAAAGACGGCCCGGCGGCCGCCCGACCTTCCAGTGGTGAGACCCGGCTGCAACCCGGCAGCCGGGCCGGGGCCGTGCAGTGTGTAGGGACCCTAGCCCTCACACTGTGAACTACAATGCCGGCACGGGAAAAAGCCGTCCGGCTTTTTCCCGGCCGGCAAAAACCGGGTAGTGTGTTTTAGCCCTTAGTGTGCCTTGAGGACCTTGGTTGGGAATCCCTGCACTAGGCTCATGACTGAATCAGTGTCAGATAGTGATCACTTTGGGTATTACCACAGACTGGAATATTTTGAATAAACAGAGCACTATCCTCCCCTCCCCCAGCCTGGTAATCACAGCTTCTTACACATAGAAGCACAGTCACACCTCCCCCACCAGCAGACTAGTCTGTTTCCTCTGTGTTTGTAAAGGGATAATCAAATTAATGGACTTTTAATTTACCTAATTCTTACACTGTAATACAAACACGCTGCAGGGTGGAGCCATCACCTAATCCTTCTATACTTTTTGTATTGGAGGTTGGATACTCCTGAAAAATGAGCAGCCACCTAATGATACATATACTCACATAGCCCGACAGAGGGGATTAGCTAGACCTGTGCCCCCCAGCCGCTCAGTATTTAGTGGGGACAGACATTGCAATAAGGGCTGTTTATCTCTGCTAAATCCTGCACACAATGAAAGGTTTTACAATGTAACTAATGCAGCTACAATTACATTTCTGACAATGTTTTTACAGCCACAGATTCAGTAACAAGATTATTTGTTTGTTACAGTAGCTCAGACCTAAAGCAAAATGTTTTGTTGGGTCAGATACAATGTATACAGCTATCCTGCACACCGCCCTCTACTGACTAAATATTATTAACTGAATTATAGGCTAGATCAAGGGTTCTCAAACTCGGTCCTCAGGACCCCACACAGTGCATGTTTTGCAGGCAACCCAGCAAGTGCACAGGTGTATTAATTACTCACTGACACATTTTAAAAGGTCCACAGGTGGAGGTAATTATTTTACTTGCGATTCTGTGAGGAGACCTGCAAAACATGCACTGTGTGGGGTCCTGAGGACCGAGTTTGAGAACCTGTGGGCTAGATCAAAGCCTGGAGAGAGATAAACTACCAACCATTCAACTCCTGTCATTTTTCAAACACAGCCTGTAACATAACAGAAGCGGATTGGTTAGTACTTTATCTTTCTCCACTTTATCTCTCTAAAAGCATTGACAAATCTAGCCCTATGTTTAACACTGAAATATTTATGACTATGTGAAAGCATACCTCCCAACTTCTTAAAAGCAGAAAGCGGGACCCTGTCGCACGCCCGCACGCCCAAAAGGGGGTAGTGGCCTGCAGGGTCACCATCAAGGGGGTGCCCTGTGTACAGTTGTCCCGGGCTCGGCCACTCTCACAGAGTGGAGGGCCCAGGCTGCTTAAACAGCCAGCTGTGGATATTCCTGGCGGCCGCCGCTGCCGCCGGTTAGACTCTCTGCGGCTGGCCGGCTGCTACCACTGTTAAACCATCCTTCATATCCCGGCGGCCGCTGTCATTGAGACTGCTGCCGCCCGCTGCTCCCCTTCTGCTGAAAGTGTACTGTGCAGCTATCATCGCGGGCTGCCTGCACACCCACTACCGCCGCCCGCCGCTCCCCTTGTGCTGAGTGCACTGTGCAGCTATATCATCGCGGCCGCCGATCACAATCAGCAAGCAGCAGCTTGCTGTTTAATTTTTTGGATGCGGCGCAGCGTGACGTCATGACGTCATGCCTCATCAGTGATTCTGAGAAAGGGGCTCGGGGCTGGCTCAACTGTGTCATGATGTGATGTCATACAGTATAATATAAAAGGGAATATTCTCTGAAGAAAAGTGTATAGGAGCCAGAGCCTATATAGTAAGAAGAGAGGTCAGAGGTGAAAAGAGAATGAAAATTAAGAAGTACGATAAATATGGTGCCTAAAATATTTTTTGTAAAACTGTGGGGGAGGGGGGGGTCTATTTTTTCAGTCCCGGGCCCCACAGTTTCTGGTGGCAGCCCTGGTGGCCGGTGAAAGGGGGCATGGGAGAGTCACACCCCCTTTTACCGTCACTGAGGGGGGCATGCCCAGCGCTCTGTGAACTGCTGCCATGCTCCCTCTCCCTCTGTCACCTGTGAATAAACGCTGCGCGGCCCGTAGGTGGGACAGTCTCAAAAAAAATAGACTGTTCCGCGAAAATCAGGACAGTTGGGAGGTATGTGAAAGTCCTTGTCCCTTTTCTTAAATATGTACATAAGTGCAGGCTTTTCTTACATCATTGCTGCCTGCCATTAGATAAAGCATTGCTGGGCCATATATTGTACTACTCTCATACACAAACACTGAGACTATACTAGACAGCAGGTTAATAATGCACGTTTTATTATGTACATATCACACTACTAATTCTTACACAATGGAATGATTGTGTGTGACTGGTTTTCTCACTTACAAGTGGTAACACCTTCCTATCTAGTAATGTGTGATGTGATCTCTGGAAGCCTGGATTTGTGTACAGTCGGGGGATTAACAGATCACTTCATCGATAGAGGAGTTGTTACAACAATAAGCCCCCAGGCTTGATAAGTGACACCACAGTATAAAGCTGGAGACACACTGTAAGATTATCGGAAGAATTCAATTGCAGCTGGAAAATAATAAAAATTCAGTTGAAGGACAGAAAATGGGACTCGAGGAAACACTGTGCTTTGTTGACGTACCTCCAGAGCAAGTCTGATTTTTTCCTAAAATCGTTAATTTTAGGAGAAATCACCAGGTCTTAAGGGGGGTACACACAGAGCGATGATCACTTAATTTTTAAGCAATCTGACTAGATTGCTTAGAACATCGCTCCGTGTAGGGGTGCCGGTAACAGTGATGTGCGGTCCCGTGCGTCGCTATCGCCGGTGCTAGATTGGCCACAATCTAGCGGGTCGCTGAGTGGCCCGTCCGTCCGCCCCGCCTTTCTCAGCACACATCGCGCTGTGATGAGCCGGGGGAGAGATATGTGCTGAGCGGTCTGTGCTAGACCGCTCAGCACACATCTCACTGTCAGTACGGCCCTTTACTCTGGCACCCCGGTTGCACCAACCAAAGACTAATTAAGCAATTGGAAGATTCCAATTAGCTTAATTGGTCTGTAATTACTCAACTTCCAAATAACTGCCTAATGCATGCAACATCTGGAGCCGGTCTCCTGCAGCAGCGGTGAGTATGTAGTGTTGTGTGAATGTGAGACCCCCCCTATGAAATGTCACCACCACCAGAGCAGGAAACTGGGAGAAGTACATATCCCAGCAGCCCCCTCCCCTGTGGAAAAATTGAGGGGAGACCACCAAACAGGTAAGTTTATGATTATTTTTTTTCCATTTGTGTTGCAGGGTTTTCAGCGCTGAAAACTCCCTGGCAATTTTTTTTTTAAATTGGATACAGTGGGTATCAGGAGCGAGCATCGGTAATCTAAAATTGGGTGCGAGGTACATAAAGATTTTTACCTCCCACCTAATTCCAGAAAATGGAGAAAACCGGTTGTTTGGATAATTGGGTAAATCAAAAGGATTTAACTAATTTGTCAGAATGACTGTTTTTGGAAAACAGACAAAAAAAGAGACTGGACACAATACCTATTTATAAGGCCAGGTGAACAATGGGGCGGATGTGACTACAGCGCCAGGCCTGCTCCACATATAAAGGCCCTTTATCATGACAGCATGAGGATGACCAGCTGGCCACATGGTTGGCCATGAATAATAAAGATCACACTCAGTCCAGCCCGGCCTACTTATAGTGCATCCTCTGTCACTAGTCTTCTTTCACACATTCTCTCACGCCGCCTATCTGTAGCTTGGAAAAAGCAAATCCTAAACATTTAAATCAAACCAAATCTATGTGATGCACAGCGCCCTCTATTGGTGTCACATTAGTGTTCTGCACAGTACAATGTATGTCGCCATGTGACACGTATAAGGAATTACAGCGCCCTCTATTGCTTTCACTTTAGTTTTCTACAAAGTATAATGTAGGATTATATTTAACTCACATAAGGAATTACAGCGCCCTCTATTGGTTTTATACTAACTTTCTGCAAAACACAAATCCTGCTTTCATTAAAATTATTCAGCGCCCTCTGTAGGTGTCCCATTAGTGTTCTGCAAATACAACGCATGCTGTCATTTAACCCCTTCACTGCTGAGGGTTTTGCAGGGTGGCCATGTAAATGTCAGCGACGGAGCCTCTGTCAGAGTTATTCCGCCTCGGCCTTGGGGGTTAATCCGTGGTTGCTTGACTTCTGGCAGTTGGTGTTGTGCTGCAGACCCTGGTGCCATTCTGGTTTCATCTCCGGGTTCTCTGTTTCCCCACAGGTTGCTAGGATGACGGGTCCCTTTGTTGGAGCGCTGATGTAGAGGCAGAGGCGGATTGGCCATAGGGTTTCCAGAGAAGATTCCCGGTGGGCCGACACACCCGCGGGGCCTGTTTTGTTTGAGGACATGTGGTCCTTTTTATAGACATAATGAACAAGATACAAAATAATTTGCATATATGAAAATTACATTTGCCACTTAGCCTGTGATTGCAGATGATCTAGTGTATGCTCTGTCTGCCTGCCTGCTTGGCTGACATATAAGATTGAGTGAATAGTGATTGGGATACGGTTGGTGTAATAAGCAAGAAAATATATCTTTCTAAAGAATGATACAGTTTCCTAAATTCTGAAGGTGTATCATATAATGTGCTGATAATATTTAGTTTTATTTCTTTTTAACTTCCCCCTTGATGCTGGACATGCCCACTATCTGGAAAGTCTTGGGGGGAGGGTGCTGCTGCCATGGCAAGACCTTACACCTCTGGTGCTGCCCATGTGGGGCCACTAGTAAAAAAATTTCCAGGGCCGTTTTTTGTTCCCAATCTGCCCCTGTGTAGAGGTGACATATACAGAGGTGTTGTGTCTTGTGCTTTGCACATAATGAGTGCTGCAGTGCTCACCTGATGGCGGGGTAGGTGTGACTATGCTTATCCATGCTGAAACTGTGTCTTACCAGGCTGGGAGCGTGGGGGTTAATTCTCTGGTCATTTAAAAAGATTTCAATCAGTGTCAGTGTACTAACAGTGTCAGCTGCTGTGCAGCATCTCTCTAGGACAGGGGTGGGGAACCTTTTTTCTACCAAAGGCCAGTTAGCTATTTATAAAATCCTTCGGGGCCATACAAAAATTATCAACTTAAAAATTAGCCTGCCCCCAGTAGATATGCTCCCATTAGATATGACCCCTAGTAGCGCCGCTTACACACACACATTAAAAGAAAGAAAAAACAATACTCACCAGCCCCGCTCCTGCTTCCGGACCCTTGCCCTCTGCCTGGCTGCCCGCTCCTCAGAACTATGGGAGAGACGTCATGACATCTTTTCCAAAGCACCGCACAGGTACACAGCACATTGCTAGAGCCAGATGCCAGAGCTCAGGACTGAGCTCCTGCCTCCGGCTGCTGCTGAGGCGAAGAAGCCGGGTGCCCGCTAGTAACAAAATCTCAGCGGGCGCCCGGCATCTCCCTTGGTTATGTGAGCCTGGGAGAGCCAGATCAAGTGGCTTTGCGGCCTTATACGGCCCGCAGACCTGAGGTTCCCCACCCCTGCTCTAGGAAAATCACTGGATCAGTGTCAGATAGTGATCACTTTGGGTATAACCACAGATTGGAATATGTTGAATAAACAAAGCACTAACCTCCCCTCCTCCAGCCTGGTAATCACAGCTTCTCACACATAGAAGCAAAGTCACACCTCCCCCACTAGCAGATGACTCTTCTGTTTCCCCTGTGTTTGTAATGGGATAATTAAATTAATGGACTCTTAATTTACCTAATCCTTATAATGTAGTACACACACGCTGCAGGGTGGAGCGGTCACGTCCTAATCCTTCTGTAGTCTATACTATTTGTATTGGAGGTTGGACACGCCTGAAAAATAAGCAGCCCCTAATAATACGTATACTCACATAGCCTGACACAGGTATAGTATGTTATGCCGGTGCTTGGGATCCTGACCGCTGGCCTGCAGGTAGTGTGGTGAGCACAAAAGAGCCCCTAGTGGGCTCGCTGCACTCGCCACACTGCAGGCACGGTGGCATACTACACTATTTATTCTCCCTCCAGGAGTGTCGTGGACACGTCGGTATGCCGGCTGTCAGGATTCAGGCATAGGTATGGTGAGCGCCGGGATCCTGACAGCCGGCATATCAAATGCCTCCTGCCCAACACAGGCAACTAGAATTACATTTCTGACAGTGTCTTTACAGCCACAGATTCAGTAACAAGATTATTTGTTAGTTACAGTAACTCAGACCTAAAGCAAAATGTTTTGTTGGGTCAGATAAAACGTATACAGTCATCCTGCACAGCGCCCTCTATTGGCTACATATTATCTCCTGTATTATGGGCTAGAATCAGTGGTTTCAAACTGTGTTGCTAGGTGCCACGGGACACTTGCAGGGGTGCCTCAGGTTGGTGGTCCAGGACCAAGTCAAACTATTTATTGTCAGTGTAGTAGACAAAACTAGTGCTTGTGGCTGCAAATCATAAAATATGTGGACAAACACAAACAAATCTTGTTTCTCCCCACATCATTGAACCTAAGGATGACATATAAAAATAATTTACTTAATTTAATATTTTTTTTCTAAATTTCTCAATACGAAACTTTTGGCCTAGGGGTGCCGTTAAAAAAAATTCTGATACTCTAGGGTGCTGTGATTCAAAAAAAGTCTGGGAACCACTGGGCTAGATCAAAGCTTGGGGAGAGATAAAGTGGAGAGAGATAAACTACCAACCATTCAGCTTCGGTCCTTTTTCAAACCCAGCCTATAACATAACAGAAACTGATTGGTTAGTACTTTATTTTTTCCACTTTATCTCTATAAAAGCATTGACAAATCTATCCCTAAGTTTAAAACTGAAATATTTATAACTATGTGAAAGTACTTGTTCCTTTTCTTACATATGTACATAAGTGCAGGCTTTTCTTACATCATTGCTGGGCCATACAGATGGAGCCACGCTTATCTTGGTTTCTTTGCTGCGCCTAGACACACCATGGTTTATTAGCATAAACCCTTCATCTATTGTTCTCAGCTGCAATACAATACAGAGAGAACAATACATCAGGGGATTAAGGGGGTCAGTCCGAGTTGATCGTAGCTGTGCTAAATTTACAGGGCTAGTCTGCCCCCCCCGCACAAATACAAAAGCATCGCACAGCGGAGATGCTTTTTTATTTCTGGAGTAACTCCCAGCCAGCGCAGCTCCTGCGGCTGGCCAGGAGTTGTTCATCGCTGCCACAGGCCGTAGCAGCTATGTGAGACATCACGCAGCCGCCGCGGCCTGCCCCCCAACGTTACCGCACCTCCTAAACGGCGGCTTAATGCTGCCGTCCAGCCCCCTCCCATCCAGCGACCGCCTCTGTCTCAGAGGCGATCGCTAGGCAGTGACGACTGCCATGCGCCGGCGCACTGCGGTGCCGGTGCATGCGTGGTTCCGACCCAATCGCTGCACTGCAACAAACTGCAGTGAGCGATTGGGTCGGAATGACCCCCTAAGTCATTACAGCAGGGGATTAAGTCTGACTGACCTGGCTCAATTAATTTTATTAAAGACCAAGATAAAGATGGTTCAATCTCTATATTGTACTACTCTCATACACAAACACTGAGACTATACTAGAAAGCAGTTTAATAATGTGGTTGTTAGGTCTACCGCACTTAGGTCAACAGTCAATAGGTCGACCGCTATTGGTCAACATGGTTCAAAGGTCAACATTGACAAAAGGTCAAAATGGAAAAGGTCTACATGACTTTTTCACTTTTTTATTTTTGAAACTTTTCATACTTTATGATCCATGCGGACTGTGACTGGGAATAGTAATCTGTGCTGAGCGC
Organism: Pseudophryne corroboree; assembly: GCF_028390025.1. Lineage (NCBI taxonomy): Eukaryota > Metazoa > Chordata > Amphibia > Anura > Myobatrachidae > Pseudophryne > Pseudophryne corroboree. The sequence goes on from NC_086446.1 coordinate 516,815,724, forward strand.
AGCAGTAGCGGAGCAGGCCACCTTGCCTGAAGCATGGCGAGCAAAGAGAGCCATGCGAGGGGAGTGGTGCACTAATTGGGGTTCCCACTGATTTTACGGAGTAAACAACACAAAAAAAGTCCAAACACTTATGTCAACCTTCAGTCCATGTGACCCTTTTTCCTGTGTCGACCTAGTGCATATCGACCAATAGTGGTCGACCTAATGATCCACAGCCATGTCAAACTACTAATTCCTACACAATGGAATGATTGTGTGTGACTGGTTTTCTCACTGACAAGTGATATAGGGGTCTACTCATACAGCACAGAATCAGCTTTATTGGCCAGGTATACTTGCGTATACTACAAATTTGTCTTTGGTTTGCTATGCAACAGCCAAGTAGGTAACAGATAAGCAGGTTAGGGTGGGTGGGTGGGTGGGGGGGGGGGTGCAAGTAAAGTCACACAGATGGGTATACCGGAGGGACACAAGTTAGTCACATGTACGTCTAGTCAGTCAATGTTCAGGAGTTCAGCAGGCGGACCGCTTGGGGAAAGAAAATTTGAGGCTTCTGGTGGACCTAGCGGGGATGGCCCTGTAACGCCTGCCTGAAGGAAGCAAGGTAAACATGCTGTGGCTGGGGTGTAGCTGGTCTTTTAGTATCTTTGTTGCACGCTTTTTACCTCTGGACAGGTACAGGTCCTGGAATGAGGGGAGGTCAGCCCCGATGATCTTCCCTGCGCTTCTGACCAACTTTTGGAGCCTGCATCTGTCCCTCACACTGGCGGAGCTGTACCATACCAGTATCGAGGAGCACAGTACCGACTCCACAGTCGCAGAGTAGAAGAGGAGCAGAAGCTTCTGTGGGATGTTGAACTTCCTTAGTTGTCTGAGGAAGAACAACCTCTGCTGCGGTTTCCCGGCAGTGGTGTCAGCGTTGGACCCCCATTTAAGGTCCCGGGAATTTGTGGTCCCTAGAAACTTGAAGGAGTCCACTAGCGATACCACACTGTCAGCAATTGTTAGCGGAGGTGCACTAGATGACTTCTTCCTGAAGTCCACTATCATCTCAACAGTTTTGAGGGGGTTGAGCGCAAGGTTGTTGTGGGTGCACCACTGGGCAAACTGGTCTACTTCCTGTCTATAGACCGATTCGTCCCCGTCCTTGATGAGGCCGATGACGGTGGTGTCATCAGCAAATTTGATGATCTTTACTGATTGCACCTCTGAGGTGCAGTCATTTGTGTACAGGGAGAAGAGCAGGGGTTAGAGGACACAGCCCTGAGGGGCCCCTGTACTAATGGACCGCGCTTGAGAGGTGAATTCCCCCGCTTTCACCACCTGTGTTCTATCTGTCAGGAAGTCTACTATCCAGGAACAGATAGCTTCTGGGACCTCAAGGCGAAGTAATTTTGGGTGGAGGATGCTGGGGACAATTGTATTGAAGGCCGAGCTGAAATCGACAGACAGGACCCTCGCGTAGGTACCGGGAATGTCTAGGTGCTGTAGAATATAGTGCAGGCCCAGGTAGACTGCATCCTCGACACACTGATTCAATCGATAGGCAAACTGTAGGGGGTCCAGTTGAGGGCCAGTCACAGTTTTCAGGTGATTCAAAACCAGACGCTCAAATGTTTTCATGACCACAGACGTCAGTGCTATCGGCCTGTAGTCATTCAGGTTCGTGATAGAGGGTTTCTTGGAGATCGGGACGATAGTAGACCTTTTGAGGCAGGAAGGGACTTTCTGTAGCGCCAGCAATTTGTTGAAGATCTTGGTGAATATGGGGGCGAGCTGACCCGCACATGCTCTTAGGGCAGATGGTGACACTCCATCAGGACCCGGAGCTTTCCTGGGTTTGGCCTTTTTGAACAATGCCTCCACCTCTTCTTAGGCAACTTGCAGTGTCTGGAGTTGGCCATCGGTGTTCGGGGCATCATAGAGGTGATTGAGTTACAGGGGACTTCTTTTGCGAACCTGCAATAAAAGTGGTTCAGTTCGTCTGCTAGGTCTTGGTGCATGGTGGTGGACTTCAATGTTTTCTTGTAGTTGGTTATGGATTGCATTCCTTTCCATACATATATGGGGCCATTGGTGGAGAGATCGTTTGTCAGCTTGTCCGAGAACCGCTTTTTTGCTAGCCTGATTCCTTCAGTCAGAGAGTTCCTAGTTCGGTTGTATAGTACTTTGTCACAGCTGCTATAGGCCTCCTATTTGGCCTGACGAAGTTGCCTGAGCTGGGCGTTGAACCAGGGCTTGTTGTTGTAAGTGCAGTAAGTCTTGGTAGGTACACACATGTCCTCACAGTAGCTGATGTAGGATGTGACAGTGTCTGTCAGGTCATTCAGGTCGGTTGCCGAGGCTTCGAAGACCCCCCATTTCGTGCAGTCAAAGCAGGCCTGGAGCTTCATTTTAGCCTTGTTGGTCCATTTCTTAACAGTCTTGACGACAGGCTTAATGGCTCTCAGCTTCTGTGTATAGGTAGGGAGTAGGTGGATGAGGCAATGGTCAGATAGGTCGAGTGCAGCACGCAGGGTAGAGCGGAAGGCAGACTTGAGGGTATTGTAGCAGTGATCAAGGGTGCGCCCTTCCCTAGTGGGACACGTGACTTTTTGTTTGTACTTGGGTAGCTCCTTGCACAGGTTAGTTCTGCTGAAGTCGCCCATCACTATAAGCAGAGAGTCTGGGCGTTGAGGCAATTGAGGCAAATTCCCGGGGGGAAAAAAGGGGTTACAGTTAACACATAGTATCTCCAGGTGAGGGCTACATGATTTGTCTAGGATCAGGACATTGGTGCACTATTCATCGTTGATGTAGACGCAAATGCCACCACCCTTCATTTTTCCTGAGAGAACCTTGGAGCGATAGGCCCTGAAGAGACCGAAGCCCGGCAGAGACATCGGGTCGTCCGCAATATGGTCGTCCAGCCACGTCTCCGTAAAGCAGAGGACGGTTTGATTTAACCATCTGTGCTGAAGCCTGGATATCACTAAAACCTGCACTGTTGGTGTGCCTTGAGGGCCGCGGTTGGGAATGCCTGCTGTAATACCTGACCCTGCGCTGCCCAGGCAGAGGGACAGTTTGTCAAACTTGTTTGTCAGTTAGCGCACATTCGAAAGCAGTATAAAAGGAAGTGCAGACTGGTGCCCTCGCCGCCGCCACCTCACTAGGGCGCCTGTGCAACAGCCTCTCCTCTGAGCCCAGGTCCTGCTACTAGGGCCGTCATGTGGGCCTCCGTCAATCTCTTGCCAGGGCCGGTGATCCAGTCGCCACCCGGTCTGCGGAGGGGGGGGGACGTGGGTGCTCGGTCATCCACTTCGGCGTCCACAATATCTGCATCCTTGCCACACAGGGCAGCAAGGGCAGCGAGGGCTGTAACGGCCGCTGATCTGCCCGCCGTCAGGCCCGAACGTGGGGTAAGCACCACGGGAGTGCTCCAACTTAGGAGGGCTTCCCTGCTGTATTTGGTCACCAGTGGGGTAGACAAGGGCAGGGGAAATAGGTATTTTGGCTGAGCTGTGTAGCTCTGAGGCAGCCATCTTCGGCGCTATCTTAGACTGTAATCGCTATGCGTTAAACAGCTTTTCTCTGCTTCCTGCTATTGACGGAGCAGGTTACCGTGGAGAAGTTCCTCAATACCCCAGCGGCACACCCTCTCAATGCTTAATTCGCATTACCATACTTTAGCATGGTGAATGCGATTCACGAAGGAACGGAAAGCTCAGCTTTATGCTTCTCCACGGAATTCAGGTTCGCTATCTCAGGATTGCGCAACCTGAACTTCGGTGCGGAGATGGCAGGGAAGCTCAATGCTTCCCTGCTCTCTGCTTGGCCCCTGTGCTGGCTCTGCCCCCCTGACCTCCCAGCAACCACTGCGGCCTGCTGGGAGCACAGAGTCCGGCTCATGCGCAGACAGGACATTCTGGCTTCAATGAGGTAAGTGCTGGACCAAACTGCATCGCTGGACCCTTTGATTCTGCAGCGCATAGTCAGAGAGGTGAGTATACATGAATTGCTAATTATCTAAGCTATATATCGTATCAAACCGATGCGATGTATAGTGATAAGTAACAATTCAGTTTACACTTCATACATGAATAGACCCAAATCCTTCTTATCTAGTAATGTGCGATGTGATCTCTGGAAACCTGGATTTGTGTACAGTCAGTTGGGGGATTAACAGCTCACTTGATAGATAAAGGAGATGTTACAATAATAAGCCCCCAGGCTGTATAAGTGACACCACAGTAGCTGGTTACACACTATAAGATTATCAGGGGAATTCAATTGCAGGTGGGAAATTTATAAAAACTTCAGCTGAAGGACAGAAACTGGGATTCAGAGAATCACTGTGTCTTTTTTCTCGCACCCCCAGAGCAAGGCTGATTTTTCTAAAATAATGAATTTTAGGTAAAATCATCAGGACTTGCTCTGGCACCCCAGGGGTAATCCCCTGAGGACTAATTAATACCCCTTTCACACCAGAAATGCAGGGACAAAACCCGGGAACTCTGCCACGGGCTCATGCAGGGACATTCCCGGGTTCGCACCTTTCATACCAGCATTTGGAGCCGAGACATCCCGGATCTGCACCTTTCATACGGAACCCGGGATGGCCCTGCATTTTCTGAAAATGGGCGTCTCAGAAAAGACACAAGACCAGGAAGTGCCGTGAATAGCCAATCAGCATCAGCAGAGGCAACCCGGGAAGGTGAGACATGTCCCTGCACCATTCACACTGTCCAGGGTCTAGGGATCATCCTGGTCGATTGCAGGGTTGAAATGCAGGGACAGAAATCCCGGGTTTTTGTCCCTGTACCCTTTCACACCAAGAAATATCCCGGGTTGATGCGCGTTGTCAGAGAAGTAGCTTCATGAAGTTAGAATTCTCATATTTCCTATACAGGAGCAAATAGCTTCATCAGTAAGGTGCCGCATCCAGTGTAATAGGTCATGGTTTCTAATTCCGGGTATGACACTTGTAAAATGTGTATCTAAAGTATAATAAAAAGGGTGTGATTTGTAAGGTGCAGGGACCAGTGAGGCAATTGACTACTGATAAGAGAGTAGCAGCTATCAACTTAATTAAATGGTGTCACAGAATGGGAGGAGAGGTGCCCCCTTCAGAGCAGGAGCCCGGCGGCAGATGACTCAGTTGCCTCCGAGAGTTCTGCCTCTGTGTCTACTGCATCCAATGTCTGGAGTTGGTCTCCTGCAGCAGCAGTGAGCATGTAGTGTTGTGTGAATGTAAGTGTTCATGTGAGACCCCCCCCCCCTCACAAGGGCAGGGTACTGGGAGAAATACATATCCCAGCAGCTCTTGAGCCTCCCAGCAGCCCCCTTACAGTGGCAAAATTGAGGGAAGACCACCGGACACGTAAGCATTATTTATTTTGTCACAGGGTTTTCAGCTGTGAATTTTTTTTTTTTTAAACTGGATGCTATCTTTATCAGGAGCGAACACATCCGTGGAAATCCAAAACTGGGCGCAAGGTACACAAGGTTTTTTTTTAACTTGCGAAATCTCACACCCAATTTAATTCCCCGCTATCTGTCCAATCTCCAGAAAATGGACAAAACCAGTTGTTCAGATAAATTGGTTAAAAATAAAAAAGGATTTAACCCAGTGGTTCCCAAACTTTTTGGAATCATGGCAACCTAGAGTATCAGAATTTTATTCACGGCACCCCTAGGCCAAAAATTTCTTAGTGAGAAATGTTGAAATAAATATTAAATCAAAAATTGTGTTTATATGTCATCTTTAGGTTCCATTATGTGGTGAGGAACAAGATATGCTTCTGTTTGTCCACATAGTTTATGATCGGCAGCCACCAGCACTGGTTTTGCCTATTGCATTGACCAGAAATAATTTTGGTTGGTCCTGGACCACCAATCCAAGGCACCCCTGCAAGTGTCCTGGGGCACCCCAGGGTGCCACGGCACACAGTTTGGGAACCACTGATTTAACCAATTTGTCAGAATGACTATTTTTGTCTGTTTTCCAGTGTTTGAAAGCAAATGGTCAGTTGTCATTTGCTCCCATATACATAACCAGATTTTCATTCCAACCAGGAAGATTGGACAGATAATCTTATAGTGTGTATCCAGATTTGGTGTCATCTCATTCCACAATATGGGTTGAGATTAAATGAATAAAGGAGGAATTATCACTAGGGATGACCATCGATTATTTATAGTTAGCCATGGTTTTTGGCCAATGTATAATACTTTTGCCATCGATGGGGGAGAAGTAGATGGTTTCTCTCCATCGATGGCATAACCAAATTATTATTATTTTTTTAGTTATTTTTTTACTAAATGCTGGGACGCAGAGCATAGCTCAACCCCCGACACCCATGAAGCCATTCCCCCAGGCGCTGATTGGCCCGTGGCTTGCTCAATACTAAAGTAGGGGGTAACCATCGATGACTGAAACCATTGAAGGTTTCCTTACAAATGGTTTCCCACCATCGAGGTTATCCATCGATTGTAGCCATTGATAAATAACGCATCCCTAATTATAACAAATGCAAATGAATAAAATATTGAACGTCAGAATGCCAGGGTAACATTAGCTCTGTATTATTATGTTATCCCTGCACTTTGTGCCTGGCTGGGGAGTATGGGATCTATGCTTAGACTAATCAGCATGAGCAGAATAAAGGATCTACATGACGTGGTCTATATGGTCCAAAATGCCTTAAATTCTGACACACAGGACAGTCGCTGCAACAGGTTATTAAGAAAAACAGAACACAAATAAACTCTTCCAAGTGTTCCATAAGAGACTGGGCACAGTGCCTACTTACAAGGCCGGATGAACAATGGGGCAGATGTGACTACAGCACCAGGCCTCCTCATATAAAGGCCCTTTATCATGACAGCATGAGGATGACCAGCTGGCCACATGGTTGGCCATGAATATTAAAGATCACACTGAATCCAGCCCGGCCTACTTATAGTGCACCCTCTATCAATAGTCTTTTTTCGCACAGTCCGCCTGTTTGTAGCTTGGGAAAAGCAACCTAAACATTTGAAATCAAACCAAATCTATGTGATGCACAGCGCCCTCTATTGGTGTCACATTAGTGTTCTGCACAGTACAATGTATGTCGCCATGTGACACGTATAAGGAATTACAGCGCCCTCTATTGCTTTCTCTTACATTTCTTACAAAGTGTAATGTAGGATTACATGTAACTCACATGATGAATTACAGCGCCCTCTATTGGTTTTAGATTAGCTTTCTGCAAAGTGCAATGCATGCTTTCATTAAATACATTCTTGTGACTCTCACATTCCGTCTGGCAGAGGCTCGCTACAGTTCTCTGCAACAGGATGCACAGCAGCTAACATCCATACGGACAGCAGAGAAGTGTTCTATCATCACGCTTAGTAACCCCTGCCCCACCCACTTACTACTCTATTCCTTTTTCATACATACCCCTGTCCTATATTGTCTTGAACTGTAAGTGCCATTTTCTTTTTTGCTCATTTGATTATGTACTGTGTAATGGGCGCTGCGGATCCCTTGTGGTGCCATATAAATAAAGGATGATAATATCGTAGGGAACAGACGTCTGCTTCTCCATATCTATAATGTTCAAGTTGTCTGCTGTTGTCGGGGTCGGTACGCTTATATCTCTGGGGGCCCGCCCCTCGGCTCTCACTTAGAGGAGCACAGTCATATAAGGAGGCATCCTGCACAGGGCCCTCTATTGACTATATATTATTTATGGAAATATGGGCTAGATTTATCAAAGCTTGGGGAGAGAGAAACTGGAGAGAGATAAGCTAACAACCATTCAGCTCCTGTCATTTTTCAAACACAGCCTGTAACATAACAGAAGCTGATTGGTTAGTACTTTATCTCTCTCCACTTTATCTCTCTAAAAGCATTGACAAATCTATCCCTAAGTTTAACACTGAAATATTTATGACTATGTGAAAGTCCTTGTCTCTTTATTTTAAATATGTACATAAGTACATAAGCCTCAACCAAGCTTCTAATAGGTTGTACGGATATAATTGGTCCTGTCTTTGCAAAAATTGTTCAATGCTCTTTACAGACAGGCATATTTCCTGGACCCCTAAAGGAAGCAATTGTTAAAACATCTAATTTAGATCCCGACTGCATGACCAACTATAGACCGGTATCAAACCTTCCTTTTCTAGGAAAGGTTATTGAGAAAGTGGTTGCAAATCAACTGGAAACCCGCCTGACAACCCATGATATTTATGATCCATTTCAATCAGGATTCAGGAGAAGACATAGCACTGAAACAGCCCTGGTGTGTGTGTTAAATGATCTTCTGACGGCAAGAGACTGAGGTGACTGTTCAATATTAATCCTTCTGAATCTCTCGGCAGCATTTGATACCGTGGACCATGGGCTGCTGAATGAGCGTCTGATACATTTTTGTGGACTGGATGGCACAGTCCTAAATTGGTTCAAATCATTTCTCACAGGCAGGTCACAGAGAGTATCGTCTGGATTATACTCACCACCAGTGCCATTGCCATGTGGTGTCCCACAAGGTTCTATACTATCCCCCATGCTTTTTGCAGTATACATGCTCCCGCTGGGTGAAATAATCAGGCGCCATGGCCTGGTCTACCACTGCTATGCAGATGATACACAACTGTACTTGTCCTTTGCTCCGGGCACTGATAACCCAATAGCAACCCTAAATGGCTGTCTAGCTGAACTCCAGGAGTGGATGAGTGCCAGTTGGTTGCGACTGAACCCGGATAAAACAGAGGTCCTTATGATTGGACCGCAACATCAGAGGACAAGACTGCAGCATAGCCAACCAACTGGACTTACACTCGTGGATTCGGAATTACAAACCACTGATCGTGTGCGGAATCTTGCCGTTGTCCTGGATGGTGGCTTGACACTTAAACATCAGATATCAGCCACAATCAAATCCTCATTCTTTCACCTGAGGAACATAGCCAGAATCAAGCACTTAATTCCCTCAGATGATATGCCAAAAGTCATCCACACATTTGTATCATCTCGATTAGACTACTGTAATGCCCTCTACCTTGGTCTCCCAGCAAAAGAATTGCACCGCTTACAGCTGGTGCAAAACACAGCTGCCAGGCTGTTAACCAACCAGCCCCGTTCTAGCCACATAACACCCATACTCTACTCCCTTCACTGGCTGCCTGTAAGATGGCGAATCATCTTCAAGATTGGCTTACTGAGTTTCAAAGCACTACATGACCAGGGCCCAAGGTACCTGAAGCAGCTACTGACCCCATACTGCCCCGCTCGATTACTGCGATCTGTAGATGAAGGACTTTCAGCAGTACCTACAATCTCCCGTAATTCATCTGGGGGTCGAGCTTTTAGTCATGCGGCTCTGACTCTATGGAACTCACTTCCCCGGACAGTGCTTGAGGCCCCAACTATAGAATCCTTCAAATGTAGACTCAAGACTTTCCTGTTTACTCAAGCATTCCCATAATTGTCCCTTTAGTATCTCCATGCTTCTGTATTTTATGAAAATCTGTTCTGTACTTCATTATTTTCTGTACTATATTATGCTATGTATCTGTTAAGCGCCTTGAGTCCTATTGGAGAAAGAGCGCTATATAAATAAAATTATTATTATTATTATTATTATTATTATTATTATTATGTGCAGGCTTTTCTTACATCATTGCTGGCTGCCATTAGATAAAGTAGATAAAGCATTGCTGGGCCATATATTGTACTACTCTCATACACAAACACTGAGACTATACGAGACAGCAGGTTAATAATGCACGTTTTACTATGTACTGTACATGTCACACTACTAATTCTTACACAATGGAATGATTGTGTGACTGGTTTTCTCACTCACAAGTGGTAACACCTTCCTATCTAGTAATGTGCGATGTGATCTCTGGAAGCCTGGATTTGTGTGCAGTCAGTCGGGGGATTTACAGATCACTTGATAGATAAATGAGTTGTTATAACAATAAACCCCCAGGCTGGATAAGTGACACCACAGTATAAGATTAGCAGGGGAATTTAAAACACTTCAGTTACAGAACGGCAAAAGGGGGTTCTGTGAATCGCTGTGTCATCTTTCTCAAGCACCTCCAAAGCAAGTCTGATTTCTATTATAATCGTTAATTTTAGGAAAAATCACCAGGTCTTGCTCTGGCACCCCCGTGTCGGTGTCGGTATCCGTTCACATGGTCGACCATGTTATGGTCGACAGTCATTAGGTCGACCACTATTGGTCGACATTGACATGGTCGATAGATGAAAATGGTCACCACATGAAAGGTCGACACATGAAAAGGTCGACATGAGTTTTTTAACTTTTTTTTTTCTTTTGGGGAACTTTTCCATACTTGACGATCCACGTGGACTACGATTGGAACGGTAATCTGTGCCGAGCGAAGCGGTAGCGGAGCGAAGGCACCATGCCCGAAGCATGGCGAGCGAAGCGAGCCATGCAAGGGGACGCGGTGCACTAATTGGGGTTCCCAGTCACTTTACGCAAAAAACGACACCAAAAAAAGTTAAAATACTCATGTCGACCTTTTCATGTGTCGACCTTTCATGTGTCGACCAATTCCATGTGTTGACCATGTGTCCATGTCGACCATGTCAATGTCAACCAATAGTGGTCGACCTAATGACTGTCGACCATAACATGGTCGACCATTCATACTGGAACCGACAGTGTCACCCCCCCCCCCCCCTCCCCCCATGATTACTACCGGTAAAAATAATGGCTGCAGCGCATTTGTTTAAAACAATGATGGTAGAAACCATCAATGGAATGCATATGCCAGATGGGCAGGTGGGCCAGTCCGGTCACAGAGTTGGAAGGCTGGACGGCAGTGCACAGTGCAGCTCCCGGATCTCTGTTTTTGCCCCCCGCCGCTGGAAGTACCTGTTTGTAATGCATGGACACGGTACACCCCCTGACGTCACCCGGCCCCATAGCCCTGCATGCTAATATGGACGATATATTCCAAATTGGCTTGCAGGTATAAACGAGCTGGCACCAACGATGAATAACCACGGGGTCGCACATTGTTAGTGCCTACACACTGAAAGATATGAACAATTTCTCATTCATTACTGAACGAGATTGTTCATATCGGCCGCACACATTGGCCAGTGTGTAGGGCCCATAAGTCTCTGTGTAGTCTAGATCTGTAGAAACCAGACATCAATAATTAGATTATTAGTTCATGTAGACCAGACTATTGTGTAATGGAAGTAATTATTATCCATTATTTATATGGCGCCACAAGGGATCTGCAGCACCCATTACACAGTACATAATCAAATAAGCTAATAAGAAAGCAGCACTTACAGTTCAAGACAATATAGGACAGGTATAGAAAACCAGGGTTTAGGTGCCATCAAAGGGAGTATGAGATAGTGTAAGTAAGAAAAGGTAAGGCACATAAGGGAAAGAAGGCCCTGCTCTTGCAAGCTTACAATCTAATTGGTGAAGGCCTAATAGACTGGGGTGACACAGAAGGGGTAGACAGTGAGCATAGACAAGAGGGTTAGGAGGAGAGTTGGCTGGGTTTGGTGAAGAAGTGTGTCTTGAGGGGTGGTCTTCAGTTTGCCGACTGTTGGGATCCCGGCGCACAGTATACCGGCGCCAGGAATCCTGACAGCCGGCATACCAACACTTTTTCTCCCTCTTGGGGGTCCACGACCCCCTGGAGGGAGAATAGATAGCATGGAGCGCCACCGTGCCTGCAGAGTGGCGAGTGCAGCGAGCCCGCAAGGGGCTCATTTGCACTCGCCCAGCTGTCGGTATGCCGGTGGTCGGGATTCCGGCGCTGGTATGCTGGCCGCCGGGAGCCCGCCCGCTGGCATACCCTACTACACCCGTCTTGAGAGCCCATTTGAAGTTTTGTAGAGAGGTGGAGTCGGATGGGGAGAGGTAGATAATTCCAGAGATAGGGAGCAGCACGTGCAAAATCTTGTAGGTAGGAGTAGGAGGAAGTAAATCAGTAGGCAGGAGAGATGGCGTGCATTAGCAGAGTGAAGAGGACGGGTGGGAATGTAAAGCGAGATAAGGTCAGAGATGTAAAAGGGGGAAGAGTGGGTGAGGGCTTTGCAGGCACGACAGGCAACAGGGGGAGTCAAAGCGGACACCTGTACCAGGCCCCAAGGGTTAGAGGGCCCCAAGGATGCACCACTTAGAGCCCGCTAGGGATGTGAGCTGTCTTGTCAAAATAGGGCAGCAAGCTGTAGGCAGTGTGAGTACAGCCTCAGAGGGACAGGAGCCTCTCACACACAGTGACTGTGCAGAGCGTGCCCTGCGCCGGGCTTTTCAGGTGGGGTGTGAGGGCCGCATGGTACCTGCTGTGCAGTGTTCAGGTCTGGGTACTGAGGAAGGGCAGTGCAGGTGAGTCTCTCCCCTGGGTAAGAGTGGATTGGTGTGGGGATACTGGGCTTTGGGTTAGGGTGGGAGAGCTGGGTATGCAGCATGGAGTCATTGGGGAGAGACAGATGGTGGGGTGTCTGGGGGAGGAAGGAGAGATATACATATACTTGCCTACCTGATCCTCTCCATGAGGGAGAAACTGCTCTGTTCCTGGACTTTCCTGGTAATATATGATTGCCATCACCTGTGGTGAAACACCTTTCTTATCAATTACCTAGCTCACCACAGGTGATGGCAATCATACATTACCAGGAAAGTCCAGGAACAGAGCAGTTTCTCCCTCATTGAGAGGGTCATGTAGGCAAGTATATATATATATATATATATATATATATATATATATATATATATATATATATTACACAGTTTCTTATATAGTGCAGCAAATTCCATTTAGCTTTAAAATATATAATTATATATACTCTCTGGGGGCCCCTCAGATTTATTTATATTTTTTATATACGTTTGGTGAGGAAGATGAGACGGGCAGCAGCATTAAGGATAGGTTGGAGTGGAGAAAGGCTTTTTTGAGGGAGGCCAGATAGGAGGAGATGACAGTAGTTCAATCTGGAGATGACCAGTGAGTGGATGAGGGTCTTTGTAGCGATCTTTGTTTAACGAGGCTGAAGTTAGCTTCTTATTCGGCCAGCTTCTTATTCACTTCTTATTCAAGCTCCAGATTCTTATTCACTTCTTATTCAAGCTTCAGCTTCTTATTCAGATCATTCAGTTTTCCAAGGGTTAATGAGTCGTGGGCAACAAATTTGACACCTGAAATTCACAGAGTAGGGTCCCTTTCATATGACCCACCTGTATTTAGGCTTGCCCAACGCTGGTTTGGGCATGAAATATGCTGGCAAAGTGGGCACATAAACTATACTTTACCATTTTGAATAAGTAGCTGTAGTTTTGCAAGGGTTAACGAGTCTCGGCCAACAACACACTTGCATATGACCCACATGGATTTTGCCTTGCCCAACACTGTTTTGGGCATGAAATACGCTGGCAAGGTGGGCACATGCACAGTATTATGAATTACTATTTTGAATAAGTAGCTGTAGTTTTGCAAGGGTTAATTGCCATCACCTGTGCTGAAACACCTTTCTTATCCATTAACCTGTTCAACACAGGTTAATGGATAATGTGATGGCAATCCTAAATTAAAAGGGAAGTCCAGGAGCAGAGCATTCTGTCCCTCCTGGAGAGGGTCATGTTGGGAGGTATGCTGTAGTTTTGCAAGGGTTAACGAGTCTCGGGCAACAATTTTGACACCTGAAATCAATAGAGTCGGGTCACTTGCATATGACCCGCATGTATTTTGCCTTGCCCAACACTGGTTTGGGCATGAAATACGCTGCCCAAGTGGGCACCTTAACACTATATCATTTTCTGTCAATCAGGCAGAGGCAGTTGCGGGGTGGGGGGCGTCGACGCTCCCTTTCCAGGGAGGAGACAGAATGTTGCGGGGCAGCGCAAACGACAGGCAGGGCACCGCAAATGGGGGTGGTGTCATAGGCATGATTGCGGCAGCTGTGTTATGTCACATGCAGCCGCCGCAATGGGTAAGATGGCACCGGTTCTCCTGCGGGTGCATCTAAGCTGTGCCGGCAAGATGCATCAATAGTTTTTACGATAAAGCAGAAATTGCGAGGTGATCGCAATTTCTTTTACATCCTAGAGGATGCTGGGGTCCACATTACTACCATGGGGTATAGACGGGTCCACCAGGAGGCATTGGCACTTTAAGAGTTTGAGAGTGTGGGCTGGCTCCTTTTTTCAATAGAGTTTAGGCACAAGGAGGCTGCTGGCAACAGCCTCCCTACTACGTTGGACTTAGGGGGGGAGTAGTGTCCACCCTGCGGGGTCTGAGCCACTATCTCCGCTGACCAGACACTGAGCTCCTGGGGGGATCGAACGTTCACCGCCACAGGGGATCGCTCACCCCAGCAGCATGCCGCCACCCCCTTACAGAGCCAGAAGACTTCGGTTGCAAGTTAGTTACCGCCCCCCCTGACAAGCGGGGACCAGGTATGAAGATGGCGGCATCAGGGTAGGGAGCGCAGTACTAACTGCACTACAGGGCTTAGCGGTACTTGGTGCGGCGCTGAGAGGGGCTACCTGAGCAAGCGCCTACACCCTACACTATGTAGAAAGCCTGTCAGGGTCCCAGGATCACCGCCAGCACATACCTCAGGCCAGTATAAAATTCAAATCAGAGCAGGAAGCAGCACCATGAAAGGGGACGGAGCTTCTCCGAGCGGACCCATCCGCGTTCAGCGCCATCTTTCTGCATGCAGAGACGCTGACAGGGGAGAGCTGTCCCTCCACATCAACTCCAGCTATCTGTACGGTACCAGGGGGTTGTAGAAGGGGGGGGGGGGGGAGGCTGTGTAATAGACTTTGTAACCTATTAAGGTACACAGTTAGCGCTGGTAAGGGGTATCCTTTATCTTAAAAAGCGCTGTGTGTGGGTTAGCTCCAAACTCTGTGTCTCTCTTGGCATTCTCAGTGGGGAAACTCTGCCATTTCCCTGTGTGTGTGGGGGTGTTTGCTGTCTCACAAAAAGCCATGTCTAGGGACTCTGTGCCATATGCTGCAGAGGATATGTCCTCTCAGGATAATCCCATTCCATGTAATAAGGATTGCTGTGGTTTAACACAGATTCCAATGAGAGAAACTGAGTGGTTAACCTCTATTAAGAGTATGATCTCTCAGATTTCTGCTAGGGTAGCACAGAATTAAACTTCAACTCAGGTTTTACAGAATTCTATGGCTGTTTGGTCCAGGTTGGCACCTTCAGGGCCCCATGGCACTCACTCTCAAAAGCGTGCTCTTGCTCAGATTATGCAAGACGACACGGATACCGACTCTAACACGGTAAGCGGTGATGGGGACGTGCTGAGGGGAGTGGCATCTCTTGCAAAGGAGGTGCAGTTGATGATTGAAGCCATTAGAGATGTGTTAAATATTGCTGACACAAAACCTGAGCAGGTTGAGGAAGCTTACTTCACAGATAATAAGAAAGCCTCGCTAACCTTTCCTGCGTCTAAAGGGTTAAATGCTATATTTGAAAAATCCTAGTAAAATCCAGATAAAAAATGACAGATCACCAGAAAGGTTCTGGTGGCATTCCCCTTCCCTGAGGAGGATAGAAAGAAATGGGAAAACCCACCCATAGTTGACGCATCGGTGTCCAGACTGTCAAAGAATGTGGTTTTACCTGTCCCGGGATCTGCCACATTGAACGAACTAGCTGATCACAAAATTGACACTGCGCTCAAATCCATATACATGGCTTCGGGGACGATACTACGGCCTACCATTACCTGTGCATGGATTTCTAAAGCTATAGTAAAGTGGTCTGCAACGTTACTTGAGGACTTGGAACAATGGATAAAAGTGACGTTGAATTGTTCTTACGTAACAGACAGGATTCTTTCGGTATTTACCGTGGAATCCATGAAAGCCCTTGGTTCGATGGCTGCTGGGATATCTTCCATGTCGGTCTCAGCTGCGCCAATGGTCTGCCGACATGGAATCAAGGAGAGGCGTGGAGAACCTGCCTTACACAGGTCAGGCTCTATTTGGGGAAGCGCTAGATGCGTGGATTTCAACGACAACTGCGGGTAAGTCACCTTTTCTTCCTGCAGGTGTGCCTGCTATGAAGAAGCTCTTTTCTTCAGCTAGGTCAAAGTCCATTCGGACTCCTAAATCAAGAAATAACAAGCCGCATAACACCTTCTTTAGAGGAGGGCGGGAAAATCCCAAAATCCTGCTACTGCAGGCTCCCAGGACCAGAAGCCTCCTTCTGGTACATCAAAATCCTCAGCATGACGTGGACCACACGGCCTGGAGGAGGGGCAGGTGGTGGTGAGGCTAAGACGATTCAGCCATGTGTGGGTGTCATCTGGTATGAACCCCTGGGTACAGGACATTGTGTCCCAGGGGTACAGGCTGGAGTTTCAAAAAACCCCGCCTCCCCTATTCTTCAAATCAGGCTTACCAGCTTTGCAGGCAGACAGGGCTATCCTACAGGAAGCCATCCAAAAATTGGAAGGGTCACAGGTCATTGTCCCAGTTCCACCTCATATGCACAACAAGGGTTACTATTCTAACCTTTTCATGGTACCGAAACCGGATGGTTCGGCCAGGCCAATTTTGAATTTGAAATCGTTAAACCCCTATCTGAGGGAGTTCAAATTCAAAATGGAGTCTCTGAGAGCGGTGTTCTCAGGCCTGGAGGAGGGGGAGTTTCTGGTATCCCTGGATATCAAGGATGCATACCTCCACATTCCAATTTGGCAGCCGCATCAGGCTTATCTCCGTTTCGCACTGTTGGACATTCACTTTCAGTTCCAGGCACTGCCATTCGGTCTCTCCACGGCACCGAGGGTGTTCACCAAGGTGATGTCAGAGATGATGGTTCTCCTCCGCAGGCAGGGAGTGAACATAATTCCATACCTGGACGATCTACTGGTAAAGATAGTGTCCAGGGAGAGGTTATTGCAGTCCATTGCTCTTACGACTCAACTGCTCAGGAATCACGGTTGGATCCTGAACCTTCCAAAATCAAATCTGGAGCCGACAAGGAGATTGTCTTTCCTGGGGATGGTCCTCGACACGGAAGTGCAGAGGGTGTTTTTTCCAAGGGAAAAAGCGTTGACGATTCAATCCATGTTTTCCGGGATGTCTTGAAACCTGCCCGGGTATCGGTTCATCAGTGCATTCGCCTTCTGGGGAAGATGGTTGCCTCCTACATGACTCTACAGTGCGGGAGATTCCATGCTCGACCCTTCCAGTTGGATCTCCTAGACAAATGATCGGGATCTCATCTGCACATGCACCAGAAGATACGTCTCTCACCAAAGGCAAGGATTCTTCTCCTCTGGTGGTTGCAAATGCCTCACCTTCTGGAGGGCCGCATGTTCAGAATCCAGAACTGGATCCTTCTGACCATGAATGCAAGTCTCAGAGGTTGGGGAGCGTTCACCCAAGGAATAACCTTCCAAGGCAGATGGTCAAATCGTGTCTTCTCCAAGCGGCTCATCTTCTACAAGATCGGGCCATTCAAGTACAGTCAGACAATGTGACGATGGTGGCATACATAAACCGACAGGGAGGAACAAAAAGCAGGGCTGCAATGTCAGAGGTGACAAGAATCCTCCTCTGGGCAGAAAGGCATGCGTTGGTGCTGTCAGCGATCTTCCTTCTAGGAGAGGACAACTGGGAAGCAGATTTCCTCAGCAGACACGATCTCCATCTAGGAGAATGGGGCCTCCATCCAGAGGTGTTCACAGATGTGACCAGTCATTGTGGCGTGCCTCAAATAGACATAATGGCCTCATGTCTCAACAAGAAACTTCGGCGGTACTGTTCCAGGTCGGGAGACCCACAAGCAGTGGCGGTGGATGCCCTGGTAACTCTATGGGTGTTCAAGTCAGTGTATGTGTTCCCTCCACTTCCACTCATTCCAAGAATTCTAAAGCTTATAAAGAGAACAAGGGTTCAGGCAATTCTCATTGCTCCGGACTGGCCAAGGCGAGCTTGGTACGTGGATCTTCTGGACCTACTGCTGGAAGATCTGTGGCCTCTTCCTCTTTGCGAGGACCTTCTGCAACAGGGACCATTTGCCTATCAGGACTTACTGCAGCTATATTTGACGGCATGTCGGTAGAACGCCAGATCTTAGCCCGAAAGGGTATTCCAAGCAAGGTTATTCCTACCCTGATACAGGCTAGGAAAGGGGTAACATCTAAACATTACCATTGCATTTTGAAAAAATATGTGTCTTGGTATGAATCCAAGAAATTTCCTACGGTGGAGTTTCAACTTGGACGGTTTCTCCTCTTCCTGCAAGCAGGTGTGGATATGGGTCTGCAATTGGGATCCATAAATGTCCAAATTTCGGCCTTAAACATTTTCTTTCAGAAACAATTGGCTGCCCTCCCTGAGGTCCAGACCTTTTTGAAATGGGTTCTGCACATCCAACCTCCCTTTGTGGCGCCTAAGGCACCCTGGGATCTTAACATGGTGTTGCAGTTCCTGCAGTCGGATTGGTTTGAGCCTTTACAGGAGGCTGAAATTAAGTTTCTCACATGGAAGGCTGTCACTTTGTTGGCCTTAGCTTCTGCTCGACGTGTGTCGGAATTGGGGGCTTTGTCCTGTAAGAGCCCCTATTTAATCTACCATGAAGATAGAGCTGAGCTCAGGACGTGTCAGCAGTTCCTTCCAAAGGTTGTGTCGGCTTTTCATATCAACCAACCTATTGTGGTGCCAGTGGCTACTGACTTCTCGATAACATCAAAGTCCTTGGATGTTGTGAGGGCTTTGAGGATCTATGTGAAGAGGACTTTTTGTCACAGAAAATCAGACTCTCTGTTTGTCCTGTATGATCCCAAGAAAATTGGGTATCCTGCTTCTAAGCAGACGATTTCTCGCTGGATCAGGTTCACTATCCAGCATGCATATTCTATGGCAGGATTGCTGTGTCCGAAATCGGTTAAGGCCCACTCTACTCGTAAGGTGGGGTTTTCCTGGGCAGCTGCCCGGGGTATCTCGGCTTTACAGCTTTGCCGAGCAGGTACTTGGTCGGGGTGGAACACGTTTGCTAAGTTCTACAAGTTCGATACTTTGGCCTCTGAGGACCTGAAGTTTGGTCAATCAGTTCTGCAGGAGACTCCGTGCTCTCCCTCCCATTCTGGGAGCTTTGGTACATCCCCATGGTACTAATGTGGACCCCAGCATCCTCTAGGACGTAAGAGAAAACAGGATTTTAATTAGCTACCGGTGAATCCTGTTCTCGTAGACCGTAGAGGATGCTGTGACCCAGCCCAGTGCTTCATTTTCCTGCAGTGGTTATTTGATTCAGTACAACTTTGTTTTTAGTTAAGTACTGCATTGTTACTTGGTAAGTAATGTTTCAGCGGTTGCTGAGTTTCAAGCTACAGTAGTTAGCTGACGGGATGCGATCACAGATTGATTGACAGATGATGGGCGTTTATGTGCATTTTCAGGGAGTGGTTAAAAAAATGCAGGGGTGTCATGGTGGTTTTCAACGCATGCATCTAACGTCAGCTGCTATTGATGTGACTTAAAACATAATGTCCAATGCAACTGCATACTCAATATTCTGAGTAGCCCGGGGTCAACCCAAATTTTCAAAGGTACAGTACTTAATTATGTGTGATGAAACTGTGACCGTCTTGGTGGGTGGATTGTCCTGTGCTGGACATAATTTTTACATGCTGTGTGCTGACTGGGGAGAGAGGGAGTGTCCTCTCTCTGCCTGATGTGCGCCCCTTGTAGCGGGCATGGGCGCACCCCTTCCCCTCCCTTCCCCCTCCCACAATCCCCTCCCTACACAGTGTTATGGGGGAATGGAATAAATCTGGTCAAGAGAGGGATTACCTACAGATCGAGGGAACAAGGGGGGCTGAGTATGGTCAACCCTGTAGTGTTTTTCGCTACAACTTTTTTAAAGCTAAATCTAGGGAGTTTGTTTCTAGAAACTCCCCCTCATGGGTAGAAAGTTTTAGGGCCTGTGTGTCTCCCTTCCTCGAGTTATGGATGTATGGTGTCCGAGTAAATACCCTTGGAGTCCGGCATGGCTACCTCCCGATCTACGTTATACTGTACTTGAAGATGACGAGGTTTTGGGGGCTGGAGGTGGGTGAAGTCAAAAACTTCTCTAGAAGGGAGTTGAAGAGAATTTTATAGACTCACTTCTATGCTCCGCTGTCGTTAAGGTACTGCCCGGGCAGTGTCTGCTCAGTTGGGTTATCTCTGATTAATTCTCGGAGAATCCCTCAGAAGTTCAGGGATATTGCCTGGCTTTCCTTCCAAGGGAGACTTTATGTGCGGGGTGTTCTCAAGTGCCAAAGTGCCAATGATCGTGGTTGCCCACGTGAGGAATGTTTAGGGGAGGAGGAGACAATGGACCACTTCCTCCTTAGTCTCCCTTCAATATAAAGGTTTGTAAAGTGGTTTCATCCCGTGCCTTTCGGGGCATAGTTACCCTGAGTGGGTTTATGGGACGTTCAAAGGGTATAAAGGATATGATTTAACCACAATTTTTTTAGTTAGTTTAGCAATTAGGTTTCACACATGGAGTGCACGGTGTCAGGTTTCCCTCAGAGCAAAGGTCCTCCCCTGTGAAGTGGTGGTGGGAAATATTCTACACGAGATTAGGGGGATGATGGATATGGACAGGAGAAGGTTGGATGCTGTCGGGTGGTCCAGGCTCTGGCGCCACTTGAAACCCCCTTGAGAATCCTTTTCTTGTTCATCTTCTGGCTTTCTGTTCTTCTCTCCCCGTAGATTTTCTTTTTCTGTTTTTTTTTTGTTGAAACGGTTTACATGTGGCTAAAGGGTTTCATTCATTTTTTCATTGCTTGTGGTTATGTTGTTTATTGTTTGTATAGTAGGTTGGTTTTGTCTAGATCAGGCATGTCCAAACTGCTGCCCTCCAGCTGTTGTGAAACTACATATCCCAGCATGCCCTGACACAGTTTTGTTGTCAGGGAATGCTAAAGCTGTGTCAGGGCATGCTGGGATGTGTAGTTTCACAACAGCTGGAGGGACGCAGTTTGGACATGCCTGGTCTAGATGATTTGTGTTAAGCTGTACTGGCAGTGTGTGCAGCCATACAAGCTTTGTTGCTTTCTTTTTGGTTAGCTAGACAACAATTCAGTGTATATTGTGTGTCTTGTTTTATGAATTTTACCATATTTATCATATAAATGTAGCAATTTTCTTATTAAACAGATACACACTCTGTTGATTTCAGGTGTCAAAATTGTTGCCCGAGACTCGTTAACCCTTGCAAAACTACAGCTACTTATTCATAATATAAAATGATAGTGTTAAGGTGCCCACTTGGGCAGCGTATTTTCATGGCCAAACCAGTGTTGGGCAAGGCTAAATCCATGTGGGTCATATGCAAATGACCCGACTCAGTTGATTTCAGGTGTCAAAATTGTTGCCCGAGACTCGTTAACCCTTGCAAAACTACAGCTACTTATTCAAAATAGTAATTCATAGTACTGTGCATGTGCCCACCTTGCCAGTGTATTTCATGCCCAAAACAGTGTTGGGCAAGGCAAAATCCATGTGGGTCATATGCAAGTGAGCCGACTCTATTGATTTCAGGTGTCAAAATTGTTGCCCGAGACTCGTTAACCCTTGCAAAAACTACAGCTACTTATTCAAAATGGTAAATTATAGTGTATGTGCCCACTTTGCCAGCGTATTTCATGCCCAAACCAGCGTTGGGCAAGCCAAAATACAGGTGGGTCATATGAAAGGGACCCTACTCTGTGAATTTCAGGTGTCAAATTTGTTGCCCAAGACTCATTAACCCTTGCAAAACTGAATGATCTGAATAAGAAGCTGAAGCTTGAATAAGACGTGAATAAGAAGCTGGAGCTTGAATAAGAAGTGAATGAATAAGAGGTGAATAAGAAGCTGGCCGAATAAGAAGCCAACTTCAGCCTCGTCTTTGTTTACTTAAACCACAGGAGATCTAGCTAGCTGTAGAGTCCCCCTCTGTTCCAAATCTAGCCAGACAGGGTGGTTCTTTGTTCCTGAATCAATCACCCTAATTAGGAAATGTGTATTGTGTTCCTATACCTGAACACAGAAGAAAGGAGAAAGCCAAACACACCCCTACAGTCTGAGGCTATTCTGGGACTATAAGAAGGAGCAGTTCAGTGTGATTCAGCGACCTGAAGCTAGGTAAACACTATACAATTATTGGGCTGATTTCTTGTATAGTGTATAAGAATGATAGTTTCTATGTTTCTCCTTAGTTTGGAGAAAGCAATACTAAACATTTGAAACTAAGTAAAATTAATATCTATGTGTGATGCACAGCGCCCTCTATTGGTGTCACATTAGTGTTCTGCACAGTACAATGTATGTCGCCATGTGACACGTATAAGGAATTACAGCGCCCTCTATTGCTTTCGCTTTAGATTTCTACAAAGTATAATGTAGGATTATATTTAACTCGCATAAGGAATTACAGCGCCCTCTATTGGTTTTAGACTAACTTTCTGCAAAACACAAATCCTGCTTTCATTTAATTTATTCAGCGCCCTCTGTTGGTGTCCCAATAGTGTTCTACAAATACAACGCATGCTGTCATTTTAACCCCTTCACTGCTGAGGGTTTTGCAGGGTGGCCATGTAAATGTCAGCGACGGAGCCTCTGTCAGAGTTATGCTCCTCGGCCTTGGGAGTTAATCCGTGGTTGCTTAACTTCTGGCAGTTGGTGTTGTGCTGCAGACCCTGGTGCCATTCTGGTTTCATCTCCGGGTTCTCTGTTTCCCCACAGGTTGCTAGGATGACGGGTCCCTTGTGTTGGGAGCGCTGATGTAGAGGTTACATATACAGAGGTGTTGTGTCTTGTGCTTTGCACATAATGAGTGCTGCAGTGCTCACCTGATGGCGGGGTAGGTGTGACTATGCTTATCCATGCTGAAACTGTGTCTTACCAGGCTGGGAGCGTGGGGGTTAATTCTCTGGTCATTTAAAAAGATTTCAATCAGTGTCAGTGTACTAACAGTGTCAGCTGCTGTGCAGCATCTCTCTAGGATCATCACTGGATCAGTGTCAGATAGTGATCACTTTGTATATTATCACAGACTGAGAACTGGGATCTTTAGAAACAGAGCACTAACCTCCCCTCCCCCAGCCTGGTAATCACAGCTTCTCAGACAGCAGAGTAAGGGCTGTAACACACACTCCGGTTTTTCCCGAATGGCAAAAAGCCGGACAAACTTTGTCCGGCTTTTTGCCATCCAGGAGAAACCGGCAGAGTCTCTCACACAGGACGGCTTTGAGCCGTGTGTGATGCTGTGCGCATGCGCAGCATCAGACACGGCTTGAGAAAAATCCGTTGTGTGTGTGTGTGTGTGTGAAAGCTCCCCTTCACACACACGGTTTACTGGCTGCAAAGACGGCCCGGCGCCGGCTCGGCAGCCGGACCTTCCAGTGGTGAGACCCGGCTGCAACCCGGCAGCCGGGCCGGGACCGTGTGTAAGGACACATTGCGCTGCATGTGTCTTTACATCACGGCAGCGGTTTAATGCCAGCCGGGTATTTCGGCCCTCACACCTCCACCACCAGCAGACGACTCGTCTGTTTCCTCTGTGTTTGTAACGGATAATTAAATGAATGGACTCTTAATTGACTAATTCTTACACTGTAATATTATTATTGTTATTATGATTACATTTTATTTATAAGGTGCTACAAGTGTTTTGCAGCGCCGTACAAAGGACAGTACAGGGAGACATAACAGCATTACAGTAAATAAATAAAATAAAAAAATAGAGTACAGGTAACAAAGAGCGCCACAATTCTCAAAACATAATACAGTTAGGATGTAAGTAGTGTGGGAGGGATCATCGTACTACTTGGGTCTGGCGGCCATAGATAGAGATGAGCCTTTACCAGCAGGAGAAAAAGCGGGTAAAGATTGCCGCTGGGTAGGAGAGAGCTGTGAGTGAGATGTGCCGAGAAGAGGGCTTTGACAACAAGAGGAAAGCGGGCCCTGATCTGAGGAGCTTACAATCTAGTAGGAAGGGTTGAATACATACACGCTGCAGGGTGGAGCGATCACCTAATCTTTCTATACTATTTGTATTGGTGGTTGGACACTCCTGAAAAATGAACAGCCCCCCCATTATACATATACTCGCATAGCCCGACACAGGGGCAAAGTAGGGATGGCCATCGATCATCAATGTTCCCGAAACATCGATGGTTGGGACATAGTGCCCGATGATTTTGGCATCGATGGTGGAAGATCAGATAGTTTTCAGCCATCAATGGCGGGTGTGATAGCCAGAGGCAATGTTTTTTTGTTTTTTTTAAATTTCCATTGAAGTGGCACTGCGCTGCAGCGCCGCTGCCTGCAGTGCAGCATAAACACTTATTCCGGGCCGGCCTCCGTTAATATTATAATCACCAGTACTAATTTTTGTGTGTGACTGCAGCTGCGGAGTCCGGACAAGCAAGCTGTCAGTCAGAAGCCAGGGTCGCCCTGTTCCACCTCTCCCTGCCCGACACTGTAGTGTAGTCTCTCTAGTATTTCCCCCAGCCCAGCCTATATGGGGGTGTGCGTGGTAAGTGGCAGCCTATCGGGTAGGGGAGAGACTCATTGTCAATGACTACTGACTAGTCTCTCTCACTGCTGCAGCTGCCATCCCCCCTGGGTCCCAGTCCAAAGAGACGCCACCCAGCCGCTGCGACTGCCGGGTCGTCGGCATGGCAACAGGCAACGCACAACTACATCATCCAGCTGCCAGAGACAGGTCGTGCATGCGCAGAGGTAACTGCTCAACTACACATGCGCTGCTATTCGATGGCAGGAACCATCGATGGTCATGGAAGAATTGTTTCTAACCATCGATGGTTCCTTCCAAAATAGCCATTGATGGCAACCATCGATGGGGGATGTGCCGATGGCCATCCCGGCAAAGCTAGACCTATGCCGCCCTGCCGCTCAGTAATTAGTGGGGGCAGACATTGCAATGAGGTCTATTTATCGCTGCTAAATCCGGCACACAATGAGGTTTTACAATATAACTAATGCAGCTAGAATTACATTTCTGACAGTGTCTATACAGCCACAGCAGCCATACTGCACAGCGCCCTCTACTGACTAAATATTATTTCCTGAATTATGGGCTAGATCAGTGGTTCTCAAACTTTTTTGAATCACAGCACCCTACAGTATCGGGACTTTTTTCAAGGCACCCCATGGCCAAAAATTTCTTATTGAGAAATTTAGAAAGAAATATTACATTAAGTAGACTGTGTTTATATGTCATCCTTAGGGTCAGTTGTGTGGTGAGGGACAAGATTTGCTTCTGTTTGTTCCCATATTTGATGATTAGCAGCCACCAGCACTGGTTTTGCCTATTATATTGACCATGAATAATTTGAATTGGTCCTGGACCACCAACCCAGGGCACCCCTGCAAGTGCCCCGAGGCACCCCAGGGAGCCACGGCACACAGTTTGGGAACCTCTGCTATCTAGTAATGTGAGATGTGATCTCTGGAAGCCTGGATTTGTGTACAGACTGTCGGGGGATTTACAGATCACTTGATAGATAAATGAGTTGTTATAACAATAAGCCCCCAGGCTGGATAAGTGACACCACAGTATAAGATTAGCAGGGGAATTTAAAACCCTTCAGTTAAAGGACGGCAAAAGGGGTTTCTGTGAATCGCTGTGTCATCTTTCTCAAGCACCTCCAAAGCGAGTCTGATTTCTACTACAGGTTGAGTATCCCATATCCATATATTCCGAAATACGGAATATTCCGAAATACGGACTTTTTTGAGTGAGAGTGAGATAGTGAAATCTTTGTTTTTTGATGGCTCAGTGTACACAAACTTTGTTTAATGCACAAAGTTATTAATAATATTGTATTAAATGACCTTCAGGCTGTGTATACAAGGTGTATATGAAACATAATTGAATTGTGTGAATGTAGACACACTTTGTTTAATGCACAAAGTTCTAAAAAATATTGGCAAAAATTACCTTCAGGCTGTGTGTATAAGGTGTATATGAAACATAAATGCATTCTGTGCTTAGATTTAGGTCCCATCACCATGATATCTCATTATGGTATCTAATTATTCCAAAATACGGAAAAATCCGTTATCCAAAATACCTCTGGTCCCAAGCGTTTTGAATAAGGGATACTCAACCTGTATAATCGTTAATTTTAGGAAAAACCACCAGGTCTTGCTCTGGCACCCCCGTGTCCGTGTCACCCCCCCCCCCCCCCCATGATTACTACCGGTAAAAATAATGGCTGCAGCGCATATGTTAAAACAATGATGGTAGAAACCATCAATGGAATGCAGGGGCGGACTGCCCATCTGGCACTTCTGGCATATGCCAGATGGGCAGGTGGGCCAGTCCGGTCACAGAGTTGGAAGGTTGGACGGCAGTGCACAGTGCAGCTCCCGGATCTCTGTTTTTGCCCCCCGCCGCTGGAAGTACCTGTTTGTAATGCATGGACACGGTACACCCCCTGACGTCACCCGGCCCCATAGCCCTCCATGCTAATATGGACGATATATTCCATATTGGCTTGCAGGTATAAACGAGCCGGCACCAACGATGAATAACCATGGGGTCGCACATTGTTGGTGCCTACACACTGAAAGATATGAACAATTTCTCATTCATTACTGAATGAGATTGTTCATATCGGCCGCACACATTGGCCAGTGTGTAGGGCCCATAAGTCTCTGCGTAGTCTAGACCTGTAGAAACCAGACATCAATAATTAGATTATTAGTTCATGTAGACCAGACTATTGTGTAATGGAAGTAATTATTATCCTTTATTTATATGGCGCCACAAGGGATCTGCAGCACCCATTACACACAGTACATAATCAAATAAGCTAACAAGAAAGCAGCACTTACAGTTCAAGACAATATAGGACAGGTATAGAAAACCAGGGTTTAGGTGCCATCAAAGGGAGTATGAGATAGTGTAAGTAAGAAAAGGTAAGGCACATGAGGAAAGAAGGCCCTGCTCTTGCAAGCTTACAAACTAATTGGTGAAGGCCTAATAGACCGGGGTGACACAGAAGGGGTAGACAGTGAGCATAGACGAGAGGGTTAGGAGGAGAGTTGGCTGGGTTTGGTGAAGAAGTGTGTCTTGAGTGTCAAAGTCAAAAATATTACATAAAGAGAACATACAAACTACACACATTTAAGTCGCTATACTTGCAAATACGCGCAGCGAGCACAGCAAAATATGGTAACACACGCATTTACATGGACGTGCCACAGAGATGGATTCGACACTTATTTCATACAGTACATAATTATAATAATATCAAGCGCCAGACATCATGATGATTTAAAATTATCTAAATTAATTAATGTCATGAATGTGTATTATTTGAACGAAACCAGATATACCTGTCATATTTACTATTAAAACAACCAGCTTAATGTGTAGATTAATTTGATACTTGTTATTAAGTTGTAGGACATTGCAGCGGATAATTATGATTGAATGTATAAAAGCTAAAATCACATCTATTAGAACAATAGAAGTTCCAAACAGGAAACTCAGGCCAGCCCCTTTGGACGTCCCCAAGGGCTGAGCATGTTCAGCACATACAAAGAAACTAGTGGCTCAATCATGAATGAGAGAGAGACCCCTCCCCCAGAAACTAGTTAACACATTTTGCTGGTCACACAGGAAGGTAGTTCCTGTTTCTTTTGGTCTCAGACTTACTTGCTTTTTGGTCTCAGAGGAAGATGGAGTCCCAGCATTACTTTACAGAGAGAGAGAGAGAGAGAGAGAGAGAGAGAGAGAGTGATATGGAAAGACGAATCTATATAACTTAAGGGAATGGTAATTGTATCGCTGGCATGTAACTGAAACTGCATATAACTGTATGTAATTGTATGTTCTAACTGTTTACTGTGTAAGTTGTATTCATGTAACTATAGGTATACTGTACTTTGTAATATATATTGAATCCATATCCTTTTAACAACAAATATATACATCAATGAGCTTTGGAACTCAGATAATGTGTGTGTGTATTGTTTTCTCTTATGGGATACAGTGTTTTGCGATGTACAGCGCACTTTTATCGTATATGGTAGTAAGAGGTGCAGGCATTTACAATATATATTAGAGCGGGCATTTTAAATATTTGTGAGAAATCAATTTGGCATTCTTATGAGGGGTGGTCTTCAGTTTGCCGACTGTTGGGGTCCCGGCGCACAGTATACCGGCGCAAGGAATCCCGACAGCCGGCATACCAACACTTTTTATCCCTCTTTGGGGTCCACGACCCCCTGGAGGGAGAATAGATAGCATGGAGCGCCACCGTGCCTGCAGCGTGGCGAGTGCAGCGAGCCCGCAAGGGGCTCATTTGCACTCGCCCAGCTGTCGGTATGCCGGTGGTTGGGATTCCGGCGCTGGTATGCTGGCCGGCGGGAACCCGCCCGCTGGCATACCCTACTACACCCGTCTTAAGAGCCCATTTGAAGTTTTGTAGAGAGGTGGAGAGTCGGATGGGGAGAGGTAGATAATTCCAGAGATAGGGAGCAGCACGTGCAAAATCTTGTAGGTAGGAGTAGGAGGAAATAAATCAGTAGGCAGGAGAGATGGCGTGCGTTAGCAGAGTGAAGAGGACGGGTGGGAATGTAAAGAGAGATAAGGTCAGAGATGTAAAAGGGGGAAGAGTGGGTGAGGGCTTTGTAGGCACGACAGGCAACAGGGGGGGTCAAAGCGGACACCTGTACCAGGCCCCAAGGGTTAGAGGGCCCCAAGGATGCACCACTTAGAGCCCGCTAGGGATGTGAGCTGTCTTGTCAAAATAAGGCAGCAAGCTGTAGGCAGTGTGAGTACAGCCTCAGAGGGACAGGAGCCTCTCACACACAGTGACTGTGCAGAGCGTGCCCTGCGCCGGGCTTTTCAGGTGGGGTGTGAGGGCCGCATGGTACCTGCTGTGCAGTGTTCAGGTCTGGGTACTGAGGAAGGGCAGTGCAGGTGAGTCTCTCCCCTGGGTAAGAGTGGATTGGTGTGGGGATACTGGGCTTTGGGATAGGGTGGGAGAGCTGGGTATGCAGCATGGAGTCATTGGGGAGAGACAGATGGTGGGGTGTCTGGGGGAGGAAGGAGAGATATATATATACTTGCCTACCTGATCCTCTCCATGAGGGAGAAAATGCTCTGTTCCTGAACTTTCCTGGTAATGTATAATTGTCATCACCTGTGGTGAAACACCTTTCTTATCAATTACCTAGCTCACCACAGGTGATGGCAATCATACATTACCAGGAAAGTCCAGGAACAGAGCAGTTTCTCCCTCATGGAGAGGGTCATGTAGGCAAGTATATATATATATATATATATATATATATATATATATTACACAGTTTCTTATATAGTGCAGCAAATTCCATTTAGCTTTAAAATATATAATTATATATACTCTCTGAGGGCCCCTCAGATTTATTTATATTTTTTATATACGTTTGGTGAGGAAGATGAGACGGGCAGCAGCATTAAGGATAGATTGGAGTGGAGAAAGGCTTTTTTGAGGGAGGCCAGATAGGAGGAGATGACAGTAGTTCAATCTGGAGATGACCAGTGAGTGGATGAGGGTCTTTGTAGCGATCTTTGTTTAACGAGGCTGAAGTTAGCTTCTTATTCGGCCAGCTTCTTATTCACTTCTTATTCAAGCTCCAGCTTCTTATTCACTTCTTATTCAAGCTTCAGCTTCTTATTCAGATCATTCAGTTTTCCAAGGGTTAATGAGTCGTGGGCAACAAATTTGACACCTGAAATTCACAGAGTAGGGTCCCTTTCATATGACCCACCTGTATTTAGGCTTGCCCAACGCTGGTTTGGGCATGAAATATGCTGGCAAAGTGGGCACATAAACTATACTTTACCATTTTGAATAAGTAGCTGTAGTTTTGCAAGGGTTAACGAGTCTCGGCCAACAACACACTTGCATATGACCCACATGGATTTTGCCTTGCCCAACACTGTTTTGGGCATGAAATACGCTGGCAAGGTGGGCACATGCACAGTATTATGAATTACTATTTTGAATAAGTAGCTGTAGTTTTGCAAGGGTTAATTGCCATCACCTGTGCTGAAACACCTTTCTTATCCATTAACCTGTTCAACACAGGTTAATGGATAATGTGATGGCAATCCTAAATTAAAAGGGAAGTCCAGGAGCAGAGCATTCTGTCCCTCCTGGAGAGGGTCATGTTGGGAGGTATGCTGTAGTTTTGCAAGGGTTAACGAGTCTCGGGCAACAATTTTGACACCTGAAATCAATAGAGTCGGGTCACTTGCATATGACCCGCATGTATTTTGCCTTGCCCAACACTGGTTTGGGCATGAAATACGCTGCCCAAGTGGGCACCTTAACACTATATCATTTTCTGTCAATCAGGCAGAGGCAGTTGCGGGGTGGGGGGCGTCGACGCTCCCTTTCCAGGGAGGAGACAGAATGTTGCGGGGCAGCGCAAACGACAGGCAGGGCACCGCAAATGGGGGTGGTGTCATAGGCATGATTGCGGCAGCTGTGTTATGTCACATGCAGCCGCCGCAATGGGTAAGATGGCACCGGTTCTCCTGCGGGTGCATCTAAGCTGTGCCGGCAAGATGCATCAATAGTTTTTACGATGAAGCAGAAATTGCGAGGTGATCGCAATTTCTTTTACAACCTAGAGGATGCTGGGGTCCACATTACTACCATGGGGTATAGACGGGTCCACCAGGAGGCATTGGCACTTTAAGAGTTTGAGAGTGTGGGCTGGCTCCTTTTTTCAATAGAGTTTAGGCACAAGGAGGCTGCTGGCAACAGCCTCCCTACTACGTTGGACTAAGGGGGGGGGAGTAGTGTCCACCCTGCGGGGTCTGAGCCACTATCTCCGCTGACAGGACACTGAGCACCTGGGGGGATCGAACGTTCACCGCCACAGGGGATCGTTCACCCCAGCAGCATGCCGCCACCCCCTTACAGAGCCAGAAGACTTCGGTTGCGAGTTAGTTACCGCCCCCCCTGACAAGCGGGGACCAGGTATGAAGATGGCGGCATCAGGGTAGGGAGCGCAGTACTAACTGCGCTATAGGGCTTAGCGGTACTTGGTGCGGCACTGAGAGGGGCGACCTGAGCCAGGGCCTACACCCTACACTATTTAGAAAGCCTGTCAGGGTCCCAGGATCACCGCCAGCACATACCTAAAGGCCAGTATAAAATTCAAATCAGAGCATGAAGCAGCACCATGAAAGGGGACGGAGCTTCTCCGAGCAGACCCATCCGCGTTCAGCGCCATCTTTCTGCATGCAGAGACGCTGACAGGGGAGAGCTGTCCCTCCACATCAACTCCAGCTATCTGTACGGTACCAGGGGGTTGTAGAAGGGGGGGAGGCTGTGTAATAGACTTTGTAACCTATTAAGGTACACAGTTAGCGCTGGTAAGGGGTATCCTTTATCTTAAAAAGCGCTGTGTGTGGGTTAGCTCCAAACTCTGTGTCTCTCTTGGCATTCTCAGTGGAGAAACTCTGCCATTTCCCTGTGTGTGTGGGGGTGTTTGCTGTCTCACAAAAAGCCATGTCTAGGGACTCTGTGTCATATGCTGCAGAGGATATGTCCTCTCAGGATGATCCCATTCCATGTAATAAGGATTGCTGTGGTTTAACACAGATTCCAATGAGAGAAACGGAGTGGTTAACCTCTATTAAGAGTATGATCTCTCAGATTTCTGCTAGGGTAGCACAGAATGAAACTTCAACTCAGGTTTTACAGAATTCTATAGCTGTTTGGTCCAGGTTGGCACCTTCAGGGCCCCCTGGCACTCACTCTCAAAAGCGTGCTCTTGCTCAGATTATGCAAGACGACACGGATACCGACTCTAACACGGTAAGCGGTGATGGGGACGTGCTGAGGGGAGTGGCATCTCTTGCTAAGGAGGTGCAGTTGATGATTGAAGCCATTAGAGATGTGTTAAATATTGCTGACACAAAACCTGAGCAGGTTGAGGAGGCTTACTTCACAGATAATAAGAAAGCCTCGCTAACCTTTCCTGCGTCTAAAGGGTTAAATGCTATATTTGAAAAATCCTAGTAAAACCCAGATAAAAAATGACAGATCACCAGAAAGGTTCTGGTGGCATTCCCCTTCCCTGAGGAGGATAGAAAGAAATGGGAAAACCCACCCATAGTTGACGCATCGGTGTCCAGACTGTCAAAGAATGTGGTTTTACCTGTCCCGGGATCTGCCACGTTGAACGAACTAGCTGATCACAAAATTGACACTGCGCTCAAATCCATATACATGGCTTCGGGGACGATACTACGGCCTACCATTACCTGTGCATGGATTTCTAAAGCTATAGTAAAGTGGTCTGCAACGTTACTTGAGGACTTGGAACAATGGATAAAAGTGACGTTGAATTGTTCTTACGTAACAGACAGGATTCTTTCGGTATTTACCGTGGAATCCATGAAAGACCTTGGTTCGATGGCTGCTGGGATATCTTCCATGTCGGTCTCAGCTGCGCCAATGGTCTGCCAACATGGAATCCAGGAGAGGCGTGGAGAACCTGCCTTACACAGGTCAGGCTCTATTTGGGGAAGCGCTAGATGCGTGGATTTCAACGACAACTGCGGGTAAGTCACCTTTTCTTCCTTCAGCTGTGCCTGCTATGAAGAAGCCCTTTTCTTCAGCTACGTCAAAGTCCATTCGGACTCCTAAATCAAGAAATAACAAGCCGCATAACACCTTCTTTAGAGGAGGGTGGGAAAATCCCAAAATCCTGCTACTGCAGGCTCCCAGGACCAGAAGCCTCCTTCTGGTACATCAAAATCCTCAGCATGACGTGGACCACACGGCCTGGAGGAGGGGCAGGTGGTGGTGAGGCTTAGACGATTCAGCCATGTGTGGCTGAATCGGCTGAATCATCTGGTATGAACCCCTGGGTACAGGACATTGTGTCCCAGGGGTACAGGCTGGAGTTTCAAAAACCCCCGCCTCCCTGATTCTTCAAATCAGGCTTACCAGCTTTGCAGGCAGACAGGGCTATCCTACAGGAAGCCATCCAAAAATTGGAAGGGTCACAGGTCATTGTCCCAGTTCCACCTCATATGCACAACAAGAGTTACTATTCTAACCTTTTCATGGTACCGAAACCGGATGGTTCGGTCAGGCCAATTTTGAATTTGAAATCGTTAAACCCCTATCTGAGGGAGTTTAAATTCAAAATGGAGTCTCTGAGAGCGGTGATCTCAGGCCTGGAGGAGGGGGAGTTTCTGGTATCCCTGGATATCAAGGATGCATACCTCCACATTCCAATTTGGCAGCCGCATCAGGCTTATCTCCGTTTCGCACTGTTGGACATTCACTTTCAGTTCCAGGCACTGCCATTCGGTCTCTCCACGGCACCGAGGGTGTTCACCAAGGTGATGTCAGAGATGATGGTTCTCCTCCGCAGGCAGGGAGTGAACATAATTCCATACCTGGACGATCTACTGGTAAAGACAGTGTCCAGGGAGAGGTTATTGCAGTCCATTGCTCTTACGACTCAACTGCTCAGGAATCACGGTTGGATCCTGAACCTCCCAAAATCAAATCTGGAGCCGACAAGGAGATTGTCTTTCCTGGGGATGGTCCTCGACACGGAAGTGCAGAGGGTGTTTTTTCCAAGGGAAAAAGCGTTGGCGATTCAATCCATGTTTTCCGGGATGTCTTGAAACCTGCCCGGGTATCGGTTCATCAGTGCATTCGCCTTCTGGGGAAGATGGTTGCCTCCTACATGACTCTACAGTGCGGGAGATTCCATGCTCGACCCTTCCAGTTGGATCTCCTAGACAAATGATCGGGATCTCATCTGCACATGCACCAGAAGATACGCCTTTCACCAAAGGCAAGGATTCTTCTCCTCTGGTGGTTGCAAATGCCTCACCTTCTGGAGGGCCGCATGTTCAGAATCCAGAACTGGATCCTTCTGACCATGGATGCAAGTCTCAGAGGTTGGGGAGCGTTCACCCAAGGAGAAACCTTCCAAGGCAGATGGTCAAATCAGGAACACATTCTTCCAATAAACATTCTGAAACGAAGAGCCTTGTCTTCTCCAAGCGGCTCATCTTCTACAAGATCGGGCCATTCAAGTACAGTCAGACAATGTGATGATGGTGGCATACATAAACCGACAGGGAGGAACAAAAAGCAGGGCTGCAATGTCAGAGGTGACAAGAATCCTCCTCTGGGCAGAAAGGCATGCGTTGGCGCTGTCAGCTATCTTCCTTCTAGGAGAGGACAACTGGGAAGCAGATTTCCTCAGCAGACACGATCTCCATCCAGGAGAATGGGGCCTCCATCCAGAGGTGTTCACAGATGTGACCAGTCATTGTGGCGTGCCTCAAATAGACATAAAGGCTTCATGTCTCAACAAGAAACTTCGGCGGTACTGTTCCAGGTCGGGAGACCCACAAGCAGTGGCGGTGGATGCCCTGGTAACTCTATGGGTGTTCAAGTCAGTGTATGTGTTCCCTCCACTTCCACTCATTCCAAGAATTCTAAAGCTCATAAAGAGAAAAAGGGTTCAGGCAATTCTCATTGCTCCGGACTGGCCAAGGCGAGCTTGGTACGTGGATCTTCTGGACCTACTGCTGGAAGATCTGTGGCCTCTTCCTCTTTGCGAGGACCTTCTGCAACAGGGACCATTTGCCTATCAGGACTTACTGCAGCTATATTTGACGGCATGTCGGTAGAACGCCAGATCTTAGCCCGAAAGGGTATTCCAAGCAAGGTTATTCCTACCCTGATACAGGCTAGGAAAGGGGTAACATCTAAACATTACCATTGCATTTTGAAAAAATATGTGTCTTGGTGTGAATCCAAGAAATTTCCTACGGTGGAGTTTCAACTTGGACGGTTTCTCCTCTTCCTGCAAGCAGGTGTGGATATGGGTCTGCAATTGGGATCCATAAATGTCCAAATTTCGGCCTTAAACATTTTCTTTCAGAAACAATTGGCTGCCCTCCCTGAGGTCCAGACCTTTTTGAAATGGGCTCTGCACATCCAACCTCCCTTTGTGGCGCCTAAGGCACCCTGGGATCTTAACATGGTGTTGCAGTTCCTGCAGTCGGATTGGTTTGAGCCTTTACAGGAGGCTGAAATTAAGTTTCTCACATGGAAGGCTGTCACTTTGTTGGCCTTAGCTTCTGCTCGACGTGTGTCGGAATTGGGGGCTTTGTCCCTATTTAATCTACCATGAAGATAGAGCTGAGCTCAGGACGTGTCAGCAGTTCCTTCCAAAGGTTGTGTCGGCTTTTCATATCAACCAACCTATTGTGGTGCCAGTGGCTACTGACTTCTCGATAACATCAAAGTCCTTGGATGTTGTGAGGGCTTTGAGGATCTATGTGAAGAGGACTTTTTGTCACAGAAAATCAGACTCTCTGTTTGTCCTGTATGATCCCAAGAAAATTGGGTATCCTGCTTCTAAGCAGACGATTTCTCGCTGGATCAGGTTCACTATCCAGCATGCATATTCTATGGCAGGATTGCTGTGTCCGAAATCGGTTAAGGCCCACTCTACTCGTAAGGTGGGTTTTCCTGGGCAGCTGCCCGGGGTGTCTCAGCTTTACAGCTTTGCCGAGCGGCTATTTGTTTGGGGTGGAACACGTTTGCTAAGTTCTACAAGTTCGATACTTTGGCCTCTGAGGACCTGAAGTTTGGTCAATCAGTTCTGCAGGAGACTCCGTGCTCTCCCTCCCATTCTGGGAGCTTTGGTACATCCCCATGGTACTAATGTGGACCCCAGCATCCTCTAGGACGTAAGAGAAAATAGGATTTTAATTAGCTACCGGTGAATCCTGTTCTCGTAGACCGTAGAGGATGCTGTGAGCCAGCCCAGTGCTTCGTTTTCCTGCAGTGGTTATTTGATTCAGTACAACTTTGTTTTTAGTTAAGTACTGCATTGTTACTTGGTAAGTAATGTTTCAGCGGTTGCTGAGTTTCAAGCTACAGTAGTTAGCTGACGGGATGCGATCACAGATTGATTGACAGATGATGGGCGTTTATGTGCATTTTCAGGGAGTGGTTAAAAAAATGC
Source organism: Pseudophryne corroboree (assembly GCF_028390025.1). Lineage (NCBI taxonomy): Eukaryota > Metazoa > Chordata > Amphibia > Anura > Myobatrachidae > Pseudophryne > Pseudophryne corroboree. The sequence goes on from NC_086446.1 coordinate 516,851,771, forward strand.
AGGAGTGTCATGGTGGTTTTCAACGCATGCATCTGACGTCAGCTGCTATTGATGTGACTTAAAACATAATGTCCAATGCAACTGCATACTCAATATTCTGAGTAGCCCGGGGTCAACCAAAATTTTCAAAGGTACAGTACTTAATTATGTGTGATGAAACTGTGACCGTCTTGGTGGATGGATTGTCCTGTGCTGGACATAATTTTAACATGCTGTGTGCTGACTGGGGAGAGAGGGAGTGTCCTCTCTCTGCCTGATGTGCGCCCCTTGTAGCGGGCATGGGCGCACCCCTTCCCCTTCCTTCCCCCTCCCCCAATCCCCTCCCTACACAGTGTTATGGGGGAATGGAATAAATCTGGTCGAGAGGGATTACCTACAGATCGAGTGAACAAGGGGGGCTGAGTATGGTCAACCCTGTAGTGTTTTTCGCTACAACTTTTTTAAAGCTAAATCTAGGGAGTTTGTTTCTAGAAACTCCCCCTCATGGGTAGAAAGTTTTAGGGCCTGGGTGTCTCCCTTCCTCGAGTTATGGATGTATGGTGTCCGAGTCAATACCCTTGGAGTCCGGCATGGCTACCTCCCGATCTACGTTATACTGTACTTGAAGATGACGAGGCTTTGGGGGCTGGAGGTGGGTGAAGTCAAAAACTTCTCTAGAAGGGAGTTGAAGAGAATTTTATAGACTCACTTCTATGCTCCGCTGTCGTTAAGGGACTGCCCGGGCAGTGTCTGCTCAGTTGGGTTATCTCTGATTAATTCTCGGAGAATCCCTCAGAAGTTCAGGGATATTGCCTGGCTTTCCTTCCAAGGGAGGCTTTATGTGCGGGGTGTTCTCAAGTGCCAAAGTGCCAATGATCGTGGTTGCCCACGTGAGGAATGTTTAGGGGAGGAGGAGACAATGGACCACTTCCTCCTTGAGTGTCCCTTCAATATAAAGGTTTGTAAAGTGGTTTCATCCCGTGCCTTTCGGGGCATAGTTACCCTGAGTGGGTTTATGGGACGTTCAAAGGGTATAAAGGATATGATTTAACCACAATTTTTTTAGTTAGTTTAGCAATTAGGTTTCACACATGGAGTGCACGGTGTCAGGTTTCCCTCAGAGCAAAGGTCCTCCCCTGTGAAGTGGTGGTGGGAAATATTCTACACGAGATTAGGGGGATGATGGATATGGACAGGAGAAGGTTGGATGCTGTCGGGTGGTCCAGGCTCTGGCGCCACTTGAAACCCCCTTGAGAATCCTTTTCTTGTTCATCTTCTGGCTTTCTGTTCTTCTCTCCCCGTAGATTTTCTTTTTCTGTTTTTTTTTTTGTTGAAACGGTTTACATGTGGCTAAAGGGTTTCATTCATTTTTTCATTGCTTGTGGTTATGTTGTTTATTGTTTGTATAGTAGGTTGGTTTTGTCTAGATCAGGCATGTCCAAACTGCGGCCCTCCAGCTGTTGTGAAACTACATATCCCAGCATGCCCTGACACAGTTTTGTTGTCAGGGAATGCTAAAGCTGTGTCGGGGCATGCTGGGATGTGTAGTTTCACAACAGCTGGAGGGACGCAGTTTGAACATGCCTGGTCTAGATGATTTGTGTTAAGCTGTACTGGCAGTGTGTGCAGTCATACAAGCTTTGTTGCTTTCTTTTTGGTTAGCTAGACAACAATTCAGTGTATATTGTGTGTCTTGTTTTATGAATTTTACCATATTTATCATATAAATGTAGCAATTTTCTTATTAAACAGATACACACTCTGTTGATTTCAGGTGTCAAAATTGTTGCCCGAGACTCGTTAACCCTTGCAAAACTACAGCTACTTATTCATAATAGAAAATGATAGTGTTAAGGTGCCCACTTGGGCAGCGTATTTTCATGGCCAAACCAGTGTTGGGCAAGGCAAAATCCATGTGGGTCATATGCAAATGACCCGACTCAGTTGATTTCAGGTGTCAAAATTTTTGCCCGACACTCGTTAACCCTTGCAAAACTACAGCTACTTATTCAAAATAGTAATTCATAGTACTGTGCATGTGCCCACCTTGCCAGTGTATTTCATGCCCAAAACAGTGTTGGGCAAGGCAAAATCCATGTGGGTCATATGCAAGTGACCCGACTCTATTGATTTCAGGTGTCAAAATTGTTGCCCGAGACTCGTTAACCCTTGCATAAACTACAGCTATTTATTCAAAATGGTAAATTATAGTGTATGTGCCCACTTTGCCAGCGTATTTCATGCCCAAACCAGCATTGGGCAAGCCAAAATACAGGTGGGTCATATGAAAGGGACCCTACTCTGTGAATTTCAGGTGTCAAATTTGTTGCCCAAGACTCATTAACCCTTGCAAAACTGAATGATCTGAATAAGAAGCTGAACCTTGAATAAGACGTGAATAAGAAGCTGGAGCTTGAATAAGAAGTGAATGAATAAGAAGCTGGCCGAATAAGAAGCCAACTTCAGCCTCGTCTTTGTTTACTTAAACCACAGGAGATCTAGCTAGGTGTAGAGTCCCCCTCTGTTCCAAATCTAGCCAGACAGGGTGGTTCTTTGATTCAGGAACAATCACCCCAATTAGGAAATGTGTATTGTGTTCCTATACCTGAAAACAGAAGAAAGGAGAAAGCCAAACACACCCCTACAGCCTGAGGCTATTCTGGGACTATAAGAAGGAGCAGTTCAGTGTGATTCAGCGACCTGAAGCTAGGTAAACACTATACAATTATTGGGCTGATTTCTTGTATAGTGTATAAGACTGATAGTTTCTATGTTTCTCCTTAGTTTGGAGAAAGCAATACTAAACATTTGAAACTAAGTAAAATTAATATCTATGTGTGATGCACAGCGCCCTCTATTGGTGTCACATTAGTGTTCTGCACAGTACAATGTATGTCGCCATGTGACACGTATAAGGAATTACAGCGCCCTCTATTGCTTTCGCTTTAGATTTCTACAAAGTATAATGTAGGATTATATTTAACTCCCATAAGGAATTACAGCGCCCTCTATTGGTTTTAGACTAACTTTCTGCAAAACACAAATCCTGCTTTCATTTAATTTATTCAGCGCTCTCTGTAGGTGTCCCATTAGTGTTCTGCAAATACAACGCATGCTGTCATTTTAACCCCTTCACTGCTGAGGGTTTTGCAGGGTGGCCATGTAAATGTCAGCGACGGAGCCTCTGTCAGAGTTATGCTCCTCGGCCTTGGGGGTTAATCCGTGGTTGCTTGACTTCTGGCAGTTGGTGTTGTGCTGCAGACCCTGGTGCCATTCTGGTTTCATCTCCGGGTTCTCTGTTTCCCCACAGGTTGCTAGGGTGACCGGTCTCTTGTGTTGGGAGCGCTGATGTAGAGGTGACATATACAGAGGTGTTGTGTCTTGTGCTTTGCACATAATGAGTGCTGCAGTGCTCACCTGATGGCGGGGAAGGTGTGACTATGCTTATCCATGCTGAAACTGTGTCTTACCAGGCTGGGAGCGTGGGGGTTAATTCTCTGGTCATTTAAAAAGATTTCAATCAGTGTCAGTGTACTAACAGTGTCAGCTGCTGTGCAGCATCTCTCTAGGATCATCACTGGATCAGTGTCAGATAGTGATCACTTTGTATATTATCACAGACTGGGAACTGGGATCTTTAGAAACAGAGCACTAACCTCCCCTCCCCCAGCCTGGTAATCACAGCTTCTCAGACAGCAGAGTAAGGGCTGTAACACACACTCCGGTTTTTCCCGAATGGCAAAAAGCCGGACAAACTTTGTCCGGCTTTTTGCCATCCAGGAGAAACCGGCAGAGTCTCTCACACAGGACGGCTTTGAGCCGTGTGTGATGCTGTGCGCATGCGCAGCATCAGACACGGCTTGAGAAAAAACCGTTGTGTGTGTGTGTGAAAGCTCCCCTTCACACACACGGTTTACTTGCTGCAAAGACGGACCGGCAGCCGGACCTTCCAGTGGTGAGACCCTGCTGCAACCCGGCAGCCGGGCCGGGACCGTGCCGCGTGTAAGGACACATTGCGCTGCATGTGTCTTTACATCACGGCAGCAGTTTAATGACGGCCGGGTATTTCGGCCCTCACACCTCCACCACCAGCAGACGACTCGTCTGTTTCCTCTGTGTTTGTAATGGATAATTAAATGAATGGACTCTTAATTGACTAATTCTTACACTGTAATATTATTATTGTTATTATGATTACATTTTATTTATAAGGTGCTACAAGTGTTTTGCAGCGCCGTACAAAGGACAGTACAGGGAGACATAACAGCATTACAGTAAATAAATAAAATAAAAAAATAGAGTACAGGTAACAAAGAGCGCCACAATTCTCAAAACATAATACAGTTAGGATGTAAGTAGTGTGGGAGGGATCATCGTACTACTTGGGTCTGGCGGCCATAGATAGAGATGAGCCTTTACCAGCAGGAGAAAAAGCGGGTAAAGATGGCCGCTGGGTAGGAGAGAGCTGTGAGTGAGATGTGCCGAGAAGAGGGCTTTGACAACAAGAGGAAAGCGGGCCCTGATCTGAGGAGCTTACAATCTAGTAGGAAGGGTTGAATACATACACGCTGCAGGGTGGAGCGATCACCTAATCTTTCTATACTATTTGTATTGGAGGTTGGACACTCCTGAAAAATGAACAGCCCCCCCATTATACATATACTCACATAGCCCGACACAGGGGCAAAGTAGGGATGGCCATCGATCATCAATGAGGTACTGCTCAACTACACATGCGCTGCTATTCGATGGCAGGAACCATCAATGGTCATGGTAGAATTGTTTCTAACCATCGATGGTTCCTTCTAAAATAGCCATTGATGGCAACCATCGATGGGGGATGTGCCGATGGCCATCCCGGCAAAGCTAGACCTATGCCGCCCAGCCGCTCAGTAATTAGTGGGGGCAGACATTGCAATGAGGTCTATTTATCGCTGCTAAATCCGGCACACAATGAGGTTTTACAATATAACTACTGCAGCTAGAATTACATTTCTGACAGTGTCTTTACAGCCACAGCAGATAAAACGTATACAGCCATACTGCACAGCGCCCTCTACTGACTAAATATTATTTCCTGAATTATGGGCTAGATCAGTGGTTCTCAAACTTTTTTGAATCACAGCACCCTACAGTATCGGGACTTTTTTCAAGGCACCCCATGGCCAAAAATTTCTTATTGAGAAATTTAGAAAGAAATATTACATTAAGTAGACTGTGTTTATATATCATCCTTAGGGTCAGTTGTGTGGTGAGGGACAAGATTTGCTTCTGTTTGTTCCCATATTTGATGATTAGCAGCCACCAGCACTGGTTTTGCCTATTATATTGACCATGAATAATTTGAATTGGTCCTGGACCACCAACCCAGGGCACCCCTGCAAGTGTCCCGAGGCACCCCCAGGGAGCCACGGCACACAGTTTGGGAACCTCTGCTATCTAGTAATGTGAGATGTGATCTCTGGAAGCCTGGATTTGTGTATAGTCGCAGTGGCGCACCCAGGGGGGGTTTCCGAGCACCCAGGAACCCCCCTCCACTAAATTATTTTTTTTTTTTTTAGCTGCATGAGTATTATTAATGGCTGTAGCGTCCTCTGCAGCCTGCTGTCTTCCTGGTGGCACTTGTAAGTGCAATAAAAGTTTACTTTATATTAATTATAGTACATATATATCCATGTGCATACATATATACACATGTATATACATACATATAAACACACACACACACACATATGATAGATAGATAGATATATATATATATATATATATATATATATATATAGATATATATACGTGTGTATATATATATATATGTGTACTGTGTGTATATATATGTATGCATGTTTAATATGCTATGTGTGTGTGTGTGTGTGTGTGTGTATATATATATATATATATATATATATATATGTGTGTGTGTGTGTGTGTGTGTGTGTGTGTGTGTAGATGTATGTATGTATGTGTGTGTGTATATATATTTCTCTAACGTCCTAAGTGGATGCTGGGGACTCCGTCAGGACCATGGGGGTTTAGCGGCTCCGCAGGAGACAGGGCACAATAATAAAAGCTTTAGGATCAGGTGGTGTGCACTGGCTCCTCCCCCTATGACCCTCCTCCAAGCCTCAGTTAGATCTTTGTGCCCGGCCGAGAAGGGTGCAATCTAGGTGGCTCTACTGAGCTGCTTAGAATAAAAGTTTGTTAGGTTTTTTATTTTCAGTGAGTCCTGCTGGCAACAGGCTCACTGCTACGAGGGACTTAGGGGAGAGAAGTAAACTCGCCTGCGTGCAGGATGGATTTGCTTCTTAGGCTACTGGACACCATTAGCTCCAGAGGGAGTCGGAACACAGGTCTCACCCTGGGGTTCGTCCCGGAGCCGTGCCGCCGACCCCCCTTGCAGATGCCGAAGTTGAAGAGGTCCAGAGGTCCAGAAACAGGCGGCAGAAGACTTTCAGTCTTCATAAGGTAGCGCACAGCACTGCAGCTGTGCGCCATTGTTGTCAGCACACTTCATACCAGCGGTCACTGAGGGTGCAGGGCGCTGGGGGGGGCGCCCTGGGCAGCAATGTATTATACCTTTTTTATGGCTAAAATACATCACATATAGCCCTTGAGGCTATATGGATGTATTTAACCCCTGCCAGATCTCACAAACTCCGGGAGAAGAGCCCGCCGTTTTAGGGGGCGGGGCCTATTCTCCTCAGCACACGGCGCCATTTTCCTGCTCAGCTCTGCTGTGAGGAAGGCTCCCAGGCTCTCCCCTGCACTGCACTACAGAAACAGGGTTAAAACAGAGAGGGGGGGGCACTTATTTGGCGATATGATTACATATGTGAAAATGCTATAAGGGAAAACACTTGTATAAGGGGTTGTCCCTGTATAATTATAGCGTTTTTGGTGTGTGCTGGCAAACTCTCCCTCTGTCTCCCCAAAGGGCTAGTGGGGTCCTGTCCTCTATCAGAGCATTCCCTGTGTGTGTGCTGTGTGTCGGTACGTGTGTGTCGACATGTAGAAGGACGATGTTGGTGAGGAGGCGGAGCAAATTGCCTGTATTGGTGATGTCACTCTCTAGGGAGTCGACACCGGAATGGATGGCTTATTTAGGAATTACGTGATAATGTCAACACGATGCAAGGTCGGTTGACGACATGAGACGGCCGGCAAACAAATTAGTACCTGTCCAGGCGTCTCAGACACCGTCAGGGGCTTGTAAAAACGCCCATTTACCTCAGTTGGTCGACACAGACACGGACACTGACTTCAGTGTCGACGGTGAAGAAACAAACGTATTTTCCTTTAGGGCCACACGTTACATGTTAAGGGCAATGAAGGAGGTGTTACATATTTCTGATACTACAAGTACCACAAATAAGGGTATTCTGTAGGGTGGGAATAATCTACTTGTAGTTTTTCCTGAATCAGATAAATTAAAGTGTGTGATGATACGTGGGTTTCCTCCGATAGAAAATTATTGGAGGTATACCCTTTCCCGCCAGAAGTGAGGGCGAGTTGGGAAACACACCTTAGGGTGGATAAGGCGCTCACACGCTTATAAAAACAAGTGGCGTTACCGTCTCCAGATACGGCCGCCCTCAAAGAGCCAGCTGATAGGAAGCTGAAAAATATCCTAAAAAGTATATACACACATACTGGTGTTATACTACGACCAGCAATCGCCTCAGCCTGGATGTGCAGCGCTGGGGGGGCTTGGTCGGATTTCCTGACTGAAAATATTGATACCCTTGACAGGAACAATATTTTATTGACTATAGAGCATTTTAAGGATGCATTTCTATATATGCGAGATGCGCAGAGGGATATTTGCATTCTGGCATCAAGAGTAGATGTGATGTCCATATCTGCCAGACGATGTTTATAGACACGACAGTGGTCAGGTGATGCAGATTCCAGACGGCACATGGAAGTATTGCCGTATAAAGGGGCGGTCCATCGGACCTGGTGGCCATGGCAACAGCTGGAAAATCCACTTTTGTTACCCCAAGTCACATCTCAGCAGAAAAGGACACAGTCTTTTCAGTCTCAGTCCTTTCGTACCCATAAAGGCAGGCGGGCAAAAGGCCAGTCATATCTGCCCAGGGTTAGAGGAAAGGGAAGAAGACTGCAGCAGGCAGCCCATTCCCAGGAACAGAAGTCCTCCACAGCTTCTGCCAAGTCCGCAGCATGACGCTGGGGCCATACAAGCGGACTCAGGTGCGGTGGGGGGTCATCTCAAGAGTTTCAGCACGCAGTGGGCTCACTCGCAAGTGGACTCCTGGATCCTACACGTAGTATCCCAGGTGTACATTGGAAATTCGAGACGTCTTCCCCTCACAAGTTCCTGAAGTCTGCTTTACCAACGTCTCCCTCCGACAGGGAGGCAGTATTGGAAAAAAATTCACAGGCTGTATTCCCAGCAGGTGATAATCAAAGTACCCCTCCTACAACAAGGGAAGGGGTATTATTCCACACTATATTGTGGTACTGAAGCCAAACGGCTCGGTGAGATCTAAAAGATTTGAACAATTACATACAAGGGTTCAAATCAAGATGGAGTCACTCAGAGCAGTGATAGCGAACCAGGACGATATGGTGTCACTGGATATCAGGGACGCTTACCTACATGTCCAAATTTTGCCCTTCTCACCAAGGGTATCTCAGGTTCGTGGTACAGAACTGTCACTATCAGTTCAGACGCTGCTGTTTGGATTGTCCACGGCACCCCGGGTCTTTACCATGGTAATGGCCGAAATGATGATTCTTCCTAAAAGAAATATGGACGCTTTCCTGATAAGGGCAAGGTCCAGAGAACAGTTGGCGGTCGGAGTAGCACTATCTCAAGTAGTTCTACGACAGCACGAGTGGATTCTAAATATTCCAAAATCGCAGCTTTTTCCGACGACACGTCTAATGTTCCTAGGAATGATTCTGGACACAGTCCAGAAAAGGATGTTTTCTCCCGGAGAAGAAGACCAGGGAGTTATCCGAGCTAGTCAGGAACCTCCTAAAACCAGGAAAAGTATCAGTGCATCATTGCACAAGGGTCCTGTGAAAAATGGTGGTTTCTTACAAAGCGATCACATTCGGTAGATTTCACGCAAGAACCTTTCAGTGGAATCTGCTGGGAAAATGGTCCGGATCGCATCTTCAGATGCATCAGCGGACAACCCTGTCTCCAAGGACAAGGGTGTTTTCTTCTGCGGTGGCTGCAGAGTGCTCATCTATGAAAGGGCCGCAGATTCGACATTCAGGACTGGGTCCTGGTGACCACGGATGCCAGCCTGAGTGGCTGGGGAGCAGTCACACAAGGAAAAAATTTCCAGGGAGTGTGATCAAGTCTGGAGACTTCTCTCCACATAAATATACTGGAGCTAAGGGCAATTTACAAGGCTCTAAGCTTAGCAAGACCTCTGCTTCAAGGTCAGCCGGTATTGATCCAGTGGGACAACATCACGGCAGTCGCCCACGTAAACAGACAGGGCGGCACCTGAAGCAGGAGGGAAATGGCAGAAACTGCAAGGATTCTTCGCTGGGCGAAAAATCATGTGATAACACTCTCAGCAGTGTTAATTCCGGGAGTGGAAAACTGGGAAGCAAACTTCCTCAGCAGGCATAACCTCCACCCGGGAGAGTGGGGACTTCAGCGGGAAGTCTTCCACATGATTGTAAACTGTTGGGAAAAACCAAAGGTGGACATGATGGCGTCCCGCCTGAACAAAAAACTAGACAAATATTGCGCCAGGTCAAGGGACCCTCAGGCAATAGCGGTGGACGCTCTGGTAACACTGTGGGTGTACCAGTCAGGGTATGTGTTCCCTCCTATGCATCTCATACCAAAAGTACTGAGAATCATAAGAAGGAGATGAGTAAGAACGATACTCGTGGTTCCGGATGGGTCAAGAAGGACTTGGTACCCGGAACTTCAAGAGATGCTCACGGAAGAACCGTGGCCTCTACCTTTAAGAAAGGACCTGCTCCAGCAGGGGCCTTGTCTGTTCCAAGACTTACCGCGGCTGCGTTTGACGGCATGGCAGTTGAACGCCGGATCCTGAAAGGGCATTCCAGATGAAGTCATCCCTACCCTGGTCGAAGCCAGGAAGGATGTAACCGCAAAACATTTTCACCGCATTTGGCGAAAATATGTTGCGTGGTGTGAGGCCAAGAAGGTCCCTACAGAGGAATTCCAACTGGGTCGTTTCCTACATTTCCTGAAAACAGGACTGTCTATGGGCCTAAAATTAGGGTCCATTAAGGTTCAAATTCGACCCTGTCAAATTTCTTCCAGAAAGAACTGGCTTCAGTGCCTGAAGTTCAGACGTTTGTAAAAGGGGTACTGCATATACAGCCTCCTTTTGTGCCCCCAGTGGCACCTTGGGATCTCAATGTTGTTTTGAGTTTCCTAAAGTCACATTGGTTTGATCCACTCACCACTGTGGAATTAAAATATTTCACATGGAAGGTGAAGATTCTATTAGCCCTGGCTTCAGCCAGGCGTGTGTCAGAATGGGCGGCTTTATCATATAAAAGCCCTTACTTAATTTTTCATTCTGACAGGGCAGAATTGAGGACTCGTCCTCAATTTCTCCTTAAGGTGTTTTCTGTTTTTCACATGAACCAACCTATTGTGGTACCTGCGGCTACTAGGGACTTGGAGGACTCCAAGTTACTTGACGTTGTCAGGGCCCTGAAAATATATGTTTCCAGGACGACTGGAGTCAGAAAATCTGACTCGCTGTTTAGCCTGTATGCACCCAACAAGATGGGTGTTCCTGCTTCTAAGCAGACGATTGCTCGCTGGATTTGTAGTACAATTCAGCTTGCACATTCTGTGGCAGGCTTGCCACAGCCAAAATCAGTAAAAGCCCATTCCACAAGGAAGTGGGCTCATCTTGGGCGGCTGCCCGAGGGGTCTCGGCTTTACAACTTTGCCGAGCTGCTACTTGGTCAGGAGCACACCCTGACTGAGGAGGACCTGGAGTTCTCTCATTCGGTGCTGCAGAGTCATCCGCACTCTCCCGCCCGTTTGGGAGCTTTGGTATAATCCCCATGGTCCTGACGGAGTCCCCAGCATCCACTTAGGACGTTCGAGAAAATAAGAATTTACTTACCGATAATTCTATTTCTCGTAGTCCGTAGTGGATGCTGGGCGCCCATCCCAAGTGCGGATTGTCTGCAATACTTGTACATAGTTATTGTTACAAAAATCGGGTTATTCTTGTTGTGAGCCATCTTTTCAGAGGCTCCTTCGTTGTTATAATACTGTTAACTGGGTTCAGATCACAGGTTGTACGGTGTGATTGGTGTGGCTGGTATGAGTCTTACCCGGGATTCAATATCCTTCCTTATTATGCACGCTCGTCCGGGCACAGTATCCTAACTGAGGCTTGGAGGAGGGTCATAGGGGGAGGAGCCAGTGCACACCACCTGATCCTAAAGCTTTTATTATTGTGCCCTGTCTCCTGCGGAGCCGCTAAACCCCCATGGTCCTGACGGAGTCCCCAGCATCCACTACGGACTACGAGAAATAGAATTATCGGTAAGTAAATTCTTATTTTATATATATATATATATATATATATATATATATATATATATATATATATATATATATATATATATATATATATATATATATACAGTAGAAGGTCCGGCTCTCCCTTCATTAGTGTCTGCGCGCCGGGTGCCCGAACGAGGAAGTGATAGCAACAGAAGGTAGATGGTACGGCACTCCAAGCGTCTTGAGCGGGTGATCCGCTTTCCGGAAGACGCCAGTCACTGGGGGATTTATGGCTGCTATAAAGGTATGTTTTATTCACTTGTTCTCATGCTGACCTGACAAAAGGGCTATAATAAAAGCCCTGAAACGTTGTCTATCTTCATGCTAGTGTAAGATTGAATTATTCAAGACGCTTGGAGTGCCGTACCATCTACCTTCTGTTGCTAGCTATATATATATATATATATATATATATATATATGTACACAGACACACACTAGTTTTACGGACCCAGCATATACTGGGTCACCTCAGTCCCCACCCCCGTGATTGGCTCCGCCCAGTTCTGGAAACCCCCCCCATGCAAATCCTGCGTTTGCCACTGAGTCGGGGGATTTACAGATCACTTGATAGATAAATGAGTTGTTATAACAATAAGTCCCCAGGCTGGATAAGTGACACCACAGTATAAGATTAGCAGGGGAATATAAAACCCTTCAGTTAAAGGACGGCAAAAGGGGGTTCTGTGAATCGCTGTGTCATCTTTCTCAAGCACCTCCAAAGCGAGTCTGATTTCTACTATAATCGTTACTTTTAGGAAAAACCACCAGGTCTTGCTCTGGCACCCCCGTGTCCGTGTCACCCCCCCCCCCCCCCCCATGATTACTACCGGTAAAAATAATGGCTGCAGCGCATATGTTTAAAACAATGATGGTAGAAACCATCAATGGAATGCAGGGGCGGACTGCCCATCTGGCACTTCTGGCATATGCCAGATGGGCAGGTGGGCCAGTCCGGTCACAGAGTTGGAAGGCTGGACGGCAGTGCACAGTGCAGCTCCAGGATCTCTGTTTTTGCCCCCCGCCGCTGGAAGTACCGGTTTGTAATGCATGGACACGGTACACCCCCTGACGTCACCCGGCCCCATAGCCCTCCATGCTAATATGGACGATATATTCCATATTGGCTTGCAGGTATAAACGAGCCGGCACCAACGATGAATAACCACGGGGTCGCACATTGTTGGTGCCTACACACTGAAAGATATGAACAATTTCTCATTCATTACTGAACGAGATTGTTTATATCGGCCGCACACATTGGCCAGTGTGTAGGGCCCATAAGTCTCTGCGTAGTCTAGACCTGTAGAAACCAGACATCAATAATTAGATTATTAGTTCATGTAGACCAGACTATTGTGTAATGGAAGTAATTATTATCCTTTATTTATATGGTGCCACAAGGGATCTGCAGCACCCATTACACAGTACATAATCAAATAAGCTAACAAGAAAGCAGCACTTACAGTTCAAGACAATATAGGACAGGTATAGAAAACCCAGGGTTAGGTGCCATCAAAGGGAGTATGAGATAGTGTAAGTAAGAAAAGGTAAGGCACATGAGGAAAGAAGGCCCTGCTCTTGCAAGCTTACAATCTAATTGGTGAAGGCCTAATAGACCGGGGTGACACAGAAGGGGTAGACAGTGAGCATAGACAAGAGGGTTAGGAGGAGAGTTGGCTGGGTTTGGTGAAGAAGTGTGTCTTGAGTGTCAAAGTCAAAAAGATTACATAAAGAGAACATACAAACTACACACATTTAAGTCGCTATACTTGCAAATACGCGCAGCGAGCACAGCAAAATATGGTATCACACGCATTTACACGGACGTGCCACAGAGATGGATTCGACACTTATTTCATACAGTACATAATTATAATAATATCAAGCGCCAGACATCATGATGATTTAAAATTATCTAAATGAATTAATGTCATGAATGTGTATTATTTGAACGAAACCAGATATACCTGTCATATTTACTATTAAAACAACCAGCTTAATGTGTAGATTAATTTGATACTTGTTATTAAGTTGTAGGACATTGCAGCGGATAATTATGATTGAATGTATAAAAGCTAAAATCACATCTATTAGAACAATAGAAGTTCCAAACAGGAAACTCAGGCCAGCCCCTTTGGACGTCCCCAAGGGCTGAGCATGTTCAGCACATACAAATAAACTAGTGGCTCAATCATGAATGAGAGAGAGACCCCTCCCCCAGAAACTAGTTAACACATTTTGCTGGTCACACAGGAAGGTAGTTCCTGTTTCTTTTGGTCTCAGACTTACTTGCTTTTTGGTCTCAGAGGAAGATGGAGTCCCAGCATTACTTTACAGAGAGAGAGAGAGAGAGTGATATGGAAAGACGAATCTATATAACTTAAGGGAATGGTAATTGTATCGCTGGCATGTAACTGAAACTGCATATAACTGTATGTAATTGTATGTTCTAACTGTTTACTGTGTGAGTTGTATTCATGTAACTATAGGTATACTGTACTTTGTAATATATATTGAATCCATATCCTTTTAACAACAAATATATACATCAATGAGCTTTGGAACTCAGATAATGTGTGGGTGTATTGTTTTCTCTTATGGGATACAGTGTTTTGCGATGTACAGCGCACTTTTATCGTATATGGTAGTAAGAGGTGCAGGCATTTACAATATATATTAGAGCGGGCATTTTAAATATTTGTGAGAAATCAATTAGGCATTCTTATGAGGGGTGGTCTTCAGTTTGCCGACTGTTGGGATCCCGGCGCACAGTATACCGGCGCAAGGAATCCCGACAGCCGGCATACCAACACTTTTTCTCCCTCTTGGGGGTCCACGACCCCTTGGAGGGAGAATAGATAGCATGGAGCGCCACCGTGCCTGCAGCGTGGCGAGCGCAGCCAGCCCGCAAGGGGCTCATTTGCACTCGCCCAGCTGTCGGTATGCCGGTGGTTGGGATTCCGGCGCTGGTATGCTGGCCGCCGGGATCCCGTCCGCTGGCATACCCTACTACACCTGTCTTAAGAGCCCATTTGAAGTTTTGTTTTGAGGTGGAGAGTCGGATGGGGAGAGGTAGATAATTCCAGAGATAGGGAGCAGCACGTGCAAAATCTTGTAGGTAGGAGTAGGAGGAAGTAAATCAGTAGGCAGGAGAGATGGCGTGCATTAGCAGAGTGAAGAGGATGGGTGGGAATGTAAAGAGAGATAAGGTCAGAGATGTTTAAGGGGGAAGAGTGGGTGAGGGCTTTGTAGGCACGGCAGGCAACAGGGGGGGTCAAAGCGGACACCTGTACCATGCCCCAAGGGTTAGAGGGCCCCGCACCACTTAGAGCCCGCTAGGAATGTGAGCTGTCTTGTCAAAATAGGGCAGCAAGCTGTAACCAGTGTGAGTACAGCCTCAGAGGGACAGGAGCCTCTCACACACAGTGACTGTGCAGAGCGTGCCCTGCGCCGGGCTTTTCAGGTGGGGTGTGAGGGCCGCATGGTACCTGCTGTGCAGTGTTCAGGTCTGGGTACTGAGGAAGGGCAGTGCAGGTGAGTCTCTCCCCTGGGTAAGAGTGGATTGGTGTGGGGATACTGGGCTTTGGGATAGGGTTGGAGAGCTGGGTATGCAGCATTGAGTCATTGGGGAGAGACAGACGGTGGGGTGTCTGGGGGAGGAAGGAGAGATATACATATACTTGCCTCCCTGATCCTCTCCATGAGGGAGAAAATGCTCTGTTCCTGAACTTTCCTGGTAATGTATAATTGTCATCACCTGTGGTGAAACACCTTTCTTATCAATTACCTAGCTCACCACAGGTGATGGCAATCATACATTACCAGGAAAGTCCAGGAACAGAGCAGTTTCTCCCTCATGGAGAGGGTCATGTAGGCAAGTATATATATTATATATATATATATATATATATATATATATATATATTACACAGTTTCTTATATAGTGCAGCAAATTCCATTTAGCTTTAAAATATATAATTATATATACTCTCTGGGGGCCCCTCAGATTTATTTATATTTTTTATATACGTTTGGTGAGGAAGATGAGACGGGCAGCAGCATTAAGGATAGATTGGAGTGGAGAAAGGCTTTTTTGAGGGAGGCCAGATAGGAGGAGATGACAGTAGTTCAATCTGGAGATGACCAGTGAGTGGATGAGGGTCTTTGTAGCGATCTTTGTTTAACGAGGCTGAAGTTAGCTTCTTATTCGGCCAGCTTCTTATTCACTTCTTATTCAAGCTCCAGCTTCTTATTCACTTCTTATTCAAGCTTCAGCTTCTTATTCAGATCATTCAGTTTTCCAAGGGTTAATGAGTCGTGGGCAACAAATTTGACACCTGAAATTCACAGAGTAGGGTCCCTTTCATATGACCCACCTGTATTTAGGCTTGCCCAACGCTGGTTTGGGCATGAAATATGCTGGCAAAGTGGGCACATAAACTATACTTTACCATTTTGAATAAGTAGCTGTAGTTTTGCAAGGGTTAACTAGTCTCGGCCAACAACACACTTGCATATGACCCACATGGATTTTGCCTTGCCCAACACTGTTTTGGGCATGAAATACGCTGGCAAGGTGGGCACATGCACAGTATTATGAATTACTATTTTTAATAAGTAGCTGTAGTTTTGCAAGGGTTAATTGCCATCACCTGTGCTGAAACACCTTTCTTATCCATTAACCTGTTCAACACAGGTTAATGGATAATGTGATGGCAATCCTAAATTAAAAGGGAAGTCCAGGAGCAGAGCATTCTGTCCCTCCTGGAGAGGGTCATGTTGGGAGGTATGCTGTAGTTTTGCAAGGGTTAACGAGTCTCGGGCAACAATTTTGACACCTGAAATCAATAGAGTCGGGTCACTTGCATATGACCCGCATGTATTTTGCCTTGCCCAACACTGGTTTGGGCATGAAATACGCTGCCCAAGTGGGCACCTTAACACTATATCATTTTCTGTCAATCAGGCAGAGGCAGTTGCGGGGTGGGGGGCGTCGACGCTCCCTTTCCAGGGAGGAGACAGAATGTTGCGGGGCAGCGCAAACGACAGGCAGGGCACCGCAAATGGGGGTGGTGTCATAGGCATGATTGCGGCAGCTGTGTTATGTCACATGCAGCCGCCGCAATGGGTAAGATGGCACCGGTTCTCCTGCGGGTGCATCTAAGCTGTGCCGGCAAGATGCATCAATAGTTTTTACGATGAAGCAGAAATTGCGAGGTGATTGCAATTTCTTTTACATCCTAGAGGATGCTGGGGTTCACATTACTACCATGGGGTATAGACGGGTCCACCAGGAGGCATTGGCACTTTAAGAGTTTGAGAGTGTGGGCTGGCTCCTTTTTTCAATAGAGTTTAGGCACAAGGAGGCTGCTGGCAACAGCCTCCCTACTACGTTGGACTAAGGGGGGGAGTAGTGTCCACCCTGCGGGGTCTGAGCCACTATCTCCGCTGACAGGACACTGAGCTCCTGGGGGGATCAAACGTTCACCGCCACAGGGGATCGCTCACCCCAGCAGCATGCCGCCACCCCCTTGCAGAGCCAGAAGACTTCGGTTGCGAGTTAGTTACCGCCCCCCCTGACAAGCGGGTGATAAAGCTAAATATTTATCGTGTATATAACCCTTTATGAGGTCTAAGAACACTGTACGCTATCTACGTAAGAAGTACCGTAAGGGTACGCAAGTTGCATATCGATCGCTTAGCCGTGATCGAGACGCTCAGGCGTCACGTTCACTCACGGCCAAGTGATCGCAGGCAGGCAGACTATTGGCTGTTGACTTATCGTAATGATTCGCTATAGCGTAGCGGCGCTCGGGACCACGAGGAGATCACCAGCGATGCAGACGCTCACAACGTTAAACCTTTATATCTATACCTTTAGCAATGAAATACACAGCAAACCTTAATGTAGAGACAAAGTGTAAGTGCAACCTTGTGTAACCTGATTAACTACAAAGCTGCTTGAGTGTCACCGATGCTCAGGGAATACTTAACGCTATAAAGAATACACAGATACCTGGGCTTAGGGTCCGAAACCTATTATGTGTATTATGACTATTATACTTGCAAAGGGAATCACAGTACAAAGCATACACTACAATATAACATAAACCAACTAACCAGATAACTACACAGGAAATACAATACAATACAATTCAAGTCTAATCAAGGGAAAATACGAGAGAAAGAGAAGAGAGGGAGAGAGAGAAATGGCTCACAGTAAGACAATATGATTACGGAGAGAACTTACGCACAAGGGGAACGATCGCATGCGCCTCGATATCCAGCTCCCGATTATCAGCAATGAGAACCGTTGAAGAGAGTGAAGTTGGATATGGTCGGCCTGCTATTTATGCCCCACACACAATACAATTCAATGGTCCCTACAATCTCATTGTTCATTGGACACAGGAATTCGGCTTCGCATTATAACAAAAGGTCATAGGTTGATTCATACAGGTGGGCTGTGACTATTTCCAACTGCTCAGGTGGGAGGGAAACTGGGTTTCCCGCCGCATGGGTAATAAAGTGCAAATAAAGTAAATGTTCATAAACTTCTTATGTCCATAACTATTCGCACGAGCGATTGATCTGCTTCAAACCAACACCGGAATATTTCTAATTAAATATTCTTCCGATGGATACTAAACACCACTGTATTACTCCTATCTGACCCTTCGTATCAAACAAAGAGGGATTCCTCTGTTCATAAACATTCTATATTAACCAAACTTTCAGAATCTATCAAAGGGACCATGATCTACAAAATACATTATTAGTGAAAATATGTAATGATTGAGTCGCACGCTACAACCACATAAACTCTACCGTAAATACGCATACCATGCGCCTGCGGGTGCCCGCGACTGTGAGTATGCGCACGTACGGGAGAGCGTACGCATGCGCAGCACGGACCTGTGTGAGGTGCAAATATGGTAGTGTGCATAGAGATATTTTTCTGACTTTGACAGTCCACCCTTTGGCAGTCAATAATAACTGCCACTTCCTGAAAACATTTCAAAAGGAGAAAAATATATGTCAGGGGTTAATTCATTTCCATGGTTGGGTAAGGGAGGAGAGAGGAGTAGGTGGGAAGAGGGTATGACCTAGTGAGATAGCAGAAGCATGTGTGTATGAGTCCATGTTTGGGGGGTCATGTATCATCGTGCCGTACGTGTTGTAAATCAAGCTTCGAGGTATTGCGAAGTATACATTTGAATTCCTTCTTATCCCGTGGTACAGGTCTGTGGATGGGCTGTCAAACTTTACCGAGCTCTTTTCGGATTTTGAACAAAATGGGGAGCACATTTTAGTTGATGATACATGAATGGGGGAATATGTGATTGCTGATATCTGTGCCTGTATTCCCTATACTATGTGTGTCATTACCTGAGGGTTGTAGAAATGAAGAAAAGACATAATTACGGTAAATGCGGTGGTATTCTATGTCAGGTTAATGTACATCTGTCGGTTGAAGTTTTGTTCGGTATCAGTTGAAAGTCGTCGTCTTTGCGCTGTTTTGCTCATTAAGCGTGAGCAATAAGCTTTGTCAATGCCATTAGATTTACAAAAAATGTTGGGCTAGCGTAATTTTAAGAATTCTAGGGAAACTGGGGATCCATGGCAAAGTTCATCAAATGTCCATATCTCAAGTGGTCAAAACTCCTTCTTTGGTCCATCCGTTGTCTGTATAGCGTCTCATCAACTTCCTCGTCCAAGGGGGTCTTGTTATCTTGGAGAAAAACCAGAAAAACAGGTGAAAGAAACGGACCGTAGAAATCGCATTTTCATCACATCATTGTTTCTATCGTTGGGTCGTAAATCAAATCCAGGTTAATTACAGTTTCCTCACTCCTCAAACTCATCACTCCGGTACTTTGTTTGCACCTCATTAAAGCCTGCCCGCATCTAAATATCAATCCAATCGATATAACGACACCTAAAATACATAGTAGAAACTTCCCAACATCCATTATGACTCCTTGAGCCCAGTCTCCTAAACCAGAGAACCAATTTCGCGGGTTCAACCATGACACCCAACCAGTCAGCTCATTACCTACAGCAGCAAGAGTGAGATTGTGTTTTCGGCGAAATTCCCACTTTAATTGGAGAATATCGTCCATCTTTTGGTCTATGACCTCTACCGGATCCTCGGTGCTATTTGTGATATACGTGCAACACTTCACGCCGTACTGTGTTGCCAATGTAACACAATATCCGCCTGTCACTGCTGTGAGGTAATTAAGAACCATTCTATGCTGTACCAGTTCTGTTTTATAAGCTTGAAGTTCTCTTCCAGTGTATCTAAACGTGTCATCATACATTTCAGTGATATTATCTAACAAATTGGCGAGTGCGGAAATGTATCTATAATTCATCACTCCTCGAGCGGTGCGAGTGAAATCTAACGCCACCAGAACCTGAATCCCGGTGGATTCATGGATCAGATCAGAGGCCGGATGCTCTAACCTTTCTGACAGTTGTCTTTTAACGAGGTGCTCGTAATGAGTGTGAGTATAAGGAGCTTGGGCACCACGGTGTATGTCTTTCATTTTATCATGAGTTACAGTCATTACTTCAGGCAATACTCTTCCAATATAACACAATCCTTCAGAGTTTGGGGCAAGCCACTTGTACGCCTTTCTCCCGCATATGAAATATGCATCATCGGGGAGAACATATGGGACGGAGAAAGACATTACCATATTACACACCTTCCAGGTGAAATCTCCTAGCCCTAATTCTTCCATCTGCTTAATGCACGTATCAGGTTGTACGATATGTGCACAGTATCCTGGTGATACTTCTCCAACTCTAGTAATCCTATTTCCTAAGGTGTATCTATACCGGAAAGATTTTCCTCTACTGCAGGCTTTCCCAACCACGGTCCTCAAGGCACACCAACAGTGCAGGTTTTAGTGATATCCAGGCTTCAGCACAGGTGACTTAATTAGTAGCTTAGTTATTTTGATTTAACCATCTGTGCTGCAGCCTGGATATCACTAAAACCTGCACTGTTGGTGTGCCTTGAGGACCGTGGTTGGGAATGACTGCTCTACTGGCTATGTGGCGTACAAGCTCTGTATCTGTAGGCATTCTATCTGCTCTATGTGAAAAGGTCATGGTGTGGTTACTCCATGATACTTCCCAATTTCCCGGCTTTCTGGGATTGGAGATGTTAAAACATAATAGGGACCTATCCACGTGGTATTGGTGGAGCTTCAAACTAGGAGGGCTGGAGATATTAAACCTCCGGTCCACCGGTCTCCCACCATTTACCTCAAGTACCTCCCCTATCGTTAAAGGAAATGGTACTAGCCCTGATTTGCTATGACCCTGAGGTACTTGAGAGCATACCCAACAATCTGTTTTGTTTAATACATTACCCACTAAGGAGTGATAATCACTCAATGGATGTCGGTCCATATGGATATTAAAACTGGATTGGCATTTCTTAATGCACCCATCTTCAATGACATTGTTACAGAGCCTACAGATACAGTTTTCTTCAGCTAACAATCCGTCACAATTTCTTCTGTGGTCAATGCTATCGGATCGTTTTCTGATACTCGCCTTTGCTTGTTGGTTAGGTTGATCTTGGAAAACTACGCCTCCATCTTTATCATCAGAACCCATTCCAGAACCTCTATCGACCTCCATGGTACTCTCGCCGGAACAGACTGCTCTGGTCAACATCATGGTCAACAGGAAAATCCGGATCACAGTCTCTTGGGGCAAGTCCATCTTTGAGGAGGAGACGAAGAAGAATGAGAAGGAGGAAAAATACATTTGAGGGAGAGGGGATGGGAAGTGGAAAAAAAACAATAAAAGGGAGTGGGGAGTCGACAACAGCTCTCGGTCTTCAAGGCTCAGGTGCCGCCTCAGTCCTCCTGGAACAGACACTCCAGTGATACAACCTCTACCGTCTGTTCCTTATCACGGGACTTCTCTGGATCAGCAACCTTCTTGCAGTGGGATGAATGGACCCAAGTCTCTCTCTCAGCAACCTTCAATGCTGTCGTGCTAGTCAATAAGACCTGGTATGGTCCTTCCCATCTGTCAATAAGGCAACCTGAGCGTAGAAAATTTCGTATCATTACATAATCCCCAGGTTCAATGTCATGACAATTACTATCAGGTAGATCAGGAATCACCAACTTTAGATTATCATTTTGATTCCTTAACTGTTTACTCATGTTAATCAAGTACTTTACAGTTACTTCATTGTTACATTTCAAATCATCCTGAGGGTTAATCATGACATGCGGTTGTCGACCAAATAAGATTTCAAAGGGGGACAGATTAAGAGGGGACCTGGGAGTGGTTCTGATACTGTACAATACAATGGGTAAAGCTTCTGGCCATGTCAATCCTGTCTCTGCCATCACTTTACTCAATTTATTTTTAATAGTGCTGTTCACTCTTTCGACCTTCGCACTCGCCTGTGGACGGTACGGAGTGTGCAGCTTGCTATCAATTCCCATCAACTTACACATTCCTTGAAAGACATCACCTGTAAAATGGGTACCCCTATCACTTTCGATTATTCTAGGGATACCATATCTACATACAAATTCCTGCACAATTTTCTTAGCTGTAAACATAGCGGTATTTGTAGCTGCAGGAAATGCTTCGACCCAATTCGAGAAAACATCTATACAAACAAGTACATATTTCAAATTCCGACAAGGGGGTAATTGAATGAAGTCAATTTGTATTACCTGGAAAGGGCCGCCGGCAGGTGGGATATGGGATGGTTCTGTAGGTATTGCCTTTCCAATATTCTTTCTCAGACAGGTAAGGCATGACATTGCTCTTTTACTCGCATGAGAGGAGAATCCTGGGGCGCACCAATAGGCTCTTACCAATTTGCACATTCCCTCCTTGCCTAGATGAGTCAGCCCGTGAGCTGCTTCAGCCAGACATGGAAGATATGCTCTGGGGGCCACTGGTTTACCATGTCCATCCGTCCAGAGTCCTGAGGACTCTTGGCCACATCCCTTTGCCTTCCAGACTGCCTTTTCCTGTGTGGAACACAAATTTTGCATTTTACACAACTTCTGTGTGTTGATGGTATTGAATACCATCAGTTGTGTGGTGTCTGTCTGTATGGGGGTAGCAGCTGCTAACTTAGCAGCTTCGTCTGCTCGGCTGTTACCAAGTGATACCGGGTCTTGGCTATATGTGTGTGCTTTACATTTGATAACAGCCACTCTGTCGGGTTCCTGTATCGCTGTTAGAAGCCTTTTTATGTGAGCTGCATGCGCTACCGGTGTACCAGCTGCCGTCATGAAATTTCTGAGGCGCCATAGGGCTCCGAAATCATGGACTACCCCGAATGCGTATCTAGAATCGGTGTAGATATTGGCTGACTTACCCTTAGCCAATTCACATGCTCTGGTTAGGGCGACCAGTTCAGCAACCTGGGCTGAGTGAGGTGGGCCTAGCGGTTCCGCTTCTATGGTGTCTTGGTCATCTACGACTGCGTATCCAGTACACAAGTCTCCCGAGTCTGACTGTCTGTGACAACTACCGTCCGTGTAGAACGTGAGTTCTGCATCTTTCAGTGGGTTGTCACTGATGTCAGGCCTTGCGGTAAAATTTTGGGTCAAATATTCCATACAATCATGTGTATCTTCCTTTGTATTAAATCCTCCTTCCCCAGCACTCTCACCTTCCACCCTTTGTGCCTGACCAGGCACACCTGGGAGATATGTTGCAGGATTTAATGCACTGCATCTCCTTATGGTGATGTTTACGGGGGCCATTAGTGCCAATTCCCATCTTGTAAACCTCGCTGATGAGACGTGTCTGGTTTGGGCAGAATTCAATAAGGCTGATACCGCATGTGGCGTATGGATTGTGAGGTTGTGGCCTAGCACGACATCTTCGCTTTTTGTCACTAGCAATGCTATCGCAGCAACGCTTCGCAAGCATGTGGGGAGGGATCGCGCTACCGTATCTAGCTGAGCGCTGTAGTATGCAACTGGCCTGCTGGCATCACCGTGTTTTTGGGTTAGTACACCTGCCGCGCAACCAGCACTTTCTGTTCCGTATAGTTCAAAGGGTTTCCCATAGTCTGGCATACCTAGTGCTGGTGCCTGCGTTAGGCACTGTTTGAGTCTCTCAAATGTTGTTTCGGACTCGTCTGTATGCGAAATCCTATCAGGTTTGTTTGAGGAGACCATTTCCTGCAAAGGTAACGCCAAAATGGAAAACCCTGGGATCCAATTACGGCAATACCCACACATTCCTAAAAACGTTCTGATCTGTTGCTGGGTTTGTGGCAGAGTCATGTCTCTAATTGCTTGGATTCTATCAGCGGTCAGGTGTCTCAGTCCTTGTGTTAGACAGTGTCCCAAATATTTTACCTTAGTTTGGCATAATTGTAACTTGTCTTTGGACACCTTGTGTCCTGTGTCTGAAAGATGAAACAGGAGCTGTTTCGTATCCTTCAGAGATGCTTCCAGTGAATCTGAACACAGTAATAAATCGTCCACATACTGTATCAATACTGATCCACTGTCTGGTTGGAAAGACTGTAAACAATCATGCAAAGCCTGAGAAAATATACTTGGACTATCTATGAAACCTTGGGGAAATCGAGTCCACGTGTATTGGACTCCTCTGTATGTGAATGCAAACAAATATTGGCTGTCAGGGTGCAGAGGTACCGAAAAGAAAGCGGAGCAGAGGTCAATAACAGTGAAAAATTTGGCAGTGGGAGGGATTTGCATTAGGATGACAGCTGGATTTGGCACTACGGGGAACTGACTCTCAACTATTTTGTTAATCCCCCTTAGATCCTGCACTAGCCTGTAACCCCTCCCCCCACTCTTTTTAACAGGGAAGATGGGACTATTGGCAGTGCTGGACGTTCTTACCAGAATGCCCTGTTGTAGCAAGCGCTCTATTACTGGGTAAACTCCTAACTCCACCTCTGGCTTCAGAGGATACTGTGGGATTTTTGGAGCTATCCTACCATCTTTTACTTGTACAACTACTGGAGCTACGTTTGCCATTAATCCAGTGTCCTGTCCGTCTTTTGTCCAAAGTGACTCTGGTATCTGAGATGTCATCTCTTCTATTTGGGATGGATTCCTATTTGTCATAATGGTATGTGACATTAATTTTGATGGGGAGTCTAACATGTCTCGCACTTCCTGAGCGTGTTTCTCAGGTATGTCCAAGAATACACCTTCAGGAGTACAATAAATGACGCACCCCATTTTACACAGTAAGTCTCTTCCCAGGAGATTGGTTGGTGCCGATGCAGCCAGCAAAAAGGAATGCTTGGTATGCAAAGGCCCTATTGTAATCTCGGCTGGTTTGCTAACAGGGTAGTGCTGGACTACTCCTGTTACTCCCATGGCTGGAATTGTCCTACCAGTGGTTCTCATGCCCACTGTCGAATTTATCACTGACTTGGCCGCCCCTGTGTCTACAAGAAAGTTTAAAGTTTTACCAGCTACATTAATTGCGATCTCGGGTTCACTTCCAAGATTGGCAATTAATTTTACTGGCTGCAGATTACAGGTATGGCCACACCCCTATTGGGTATGGTGACCTCCCTGAATCCTGCTGGCAGCAACTACTTGTGAGGGAGATAGTTGGGAACTACCAGAGGCATGCCAGTCTCTGTTTGGGGGATATCTTTTTGTTTCCCCTGTATGTGGCTCATAACTCCGTTTCTGCGGACCTTGCTCCCAATGTCGTGTGTCGTGTCGTTGTCTAGGGGTTTGGTATGAGTTTCGTGGATTCTTTACTCTACAATCTCGTGCCATGTGTCCCTGTTTGTGACAAGAATAACAAGTAACCATACTTGACTTACCCACAGGATTTGGTGATACAAACAAAGGCTGCCTTGTGGTCAGAGCCTGTATACTTACTGACATTAATTTGTCACCTTGTTGTTCCCTATGTCTGGTGATGTTTCTGTCGTGATCAATAGCAGCCTCTCTCAAAGTAGCCACAGACAGACCTCGCCAACATGGTTGCGTGGTCTGTACCCTAGTCTTCAATGACTCTTTTAAACCATCCATCAGTACCGATACTGCTACTTCCCGATGGTTTGTGTCTGTTTTAATGTCCTCTATACCTGTGTATTTTGCCATTTCTAATAATGCTCTGTGAAAATACTCTGCAGCTGTCTCTGACTCCTTCTGTTTAATGGAGAATATCTTATTCCATTTAGCTACTGCTGGGAAATACTCTTTTAGCTGCAAGTTTATTCTTTTCACATTATCTTTGTTGTACACATCTGTAAGAGGTACGTCCAGATCTAGTCCACAATCAGCTAAAAATTGAGCTGAGTCGACATTGGAGGGTAAACAAGCTTTTAGCAATATCTGCCAATCTTTATTATTGGGCTCTAAAGTGTTTCCTAAGTCTGTGATGTATTTTTGGCTGGCAACTAAATCTTTTCTAGGGTCAGGGAATTCAGACACTATGGTCCTTAATTCCATTCGGGAAAATGGGCTGTACATGGCAATGTTCCTTATGGGAGTGGCTCCTGATACATCTGTTTTCCCATTGGGAACTGCTATTACCCTAACAGGAGTAATTCTAACAACCTCATTCTGTGTAGATTCTACAGCTTGTGGTGAAATAGTCTCAGCATAATGCATGGTGCCGTACTTACCAGTTGATACGACCTCACCTATCCCTCCGCTAGGGGCCTTTACTAATCTCGTGGGTGTTGCTGTGCCTACTGTGGTCTCTGCTATGGTGGCTGCTAGAGAGAGCGCTGAAATCGTTGTCGCTTCGTCCTCTTGATCACACTCCTGAGGAAAGTTCAAAACAGGGTACAACTTGCACGGGTTAATACTTGCATGGGTTAATGGGTTAACATTATCATTAACATTTACGCAGTTACTAAGTGATTTTGTGTTACACCTTAGTGCGTCTTTCTCCGTAATCAACTTCTCTCCTGATATATATGGTGGCGGCGGGGCCGTGGCAATCAGTTTTCAGCTAGAGCCAGATCCCGCCGCCTGAGCCAAACCTCTCTGTGTCTCACCTTCCTGTTGCCACAACTGTAAATAATCATAATGCTGGATTCGTCTCTTTGTTGATTTTATGAGACATATCCTCCTCCTTAAATTTTGTAACACTTCTGAGCTGAAGCTCCCTATTCTTGGGAATTTCTCCCCGTCATGTACAGTCATTCTCTCCCATTCATCACATAAAGTTTCTGTGTGACTTCCATATTTCTCACACATTATATACCTGGCCGACCCAATTGGTCGGACCACTGAATCAACCCGAACCGAGGTTGATCGTCCCCTACCTGAACAAGTGGCCCCCATAGTTCGAAAGTGTTGCTTTATTTAGCCAACCCTTTACGCAAAACCAAATGCCAACAATAGGCTGACGGTGGCGGTTTACCGAGTACCCCACTCACTCGCCCACGCCGACCAATACGACCTGATCACACCGATATGGTGCTGGCGTACTCGACCTAGGGCCCCTGCGACCTGAACCTCTATTTACTGGAACCTGCGAGGGTTATCCGAAGAACACTTACTCTTTCCAGTAACTATTGGTTGCTGGATAGTTCCTGAGTGAGCAGCGAACTTCCCTTAAAATAAAAAAATTACACAAATCACGTTAGAGTGTACAGATAGCGTTTGTGACCCCTTTACTCTAATGGTATTAGGTCAGATTACTAACTACTGCACACACTTACGTGCGGTCCAGTCGTTCAGTACACAAACAACTAAGCTTATGTACGGAAAGACCAATGGAATCGAAACTTACGACTGCGAATTCCTTCAGCCAGAGCTTATATGGCCTATATGGGTGTTGCACCAACCCTTTTCGGTGTTGTGCCTGTGAACTGTATAGCGGACTTCCTTGTCGGCTGTACCTGGACCTCCTGGTCTGTTATGACCTCCTGGTCTTGTTACAGTACGACCTCCTGGTCTTGTTACAGTATGACCTCCTGGTCTGCTATACTCTAATGCTCAAAATTGTATATTTAACCAGAGATGCCTCCCTAGCCACCGTGCACGTCACTTACACGCGTGTACCTCACGAGTACTCGACTTTTCTTGTGGTTCAACCTTTAAGTTATATAAACTTATGTAATACAAAAACACTCACTCATCACATGTACACTTTTGCTTCTATTTCTATTTCTGCGCAGAAATTTTTCTTCAGATCAGGTGTGTTACCAATTAGGAGCAGGATCTGTTAATTAAATTTCGGACACCCAAAAATAGACTTGCGTTATTTCTCGCCTCGCGTTATTTATCGCTTTGCGTTATTTATCGCTTTGCGTTAAAAATCAACTTATCGTGACTTGAGCTACGTGGGCGTAACCGGACGCTCCGTTGCGTAACGTACGCTGCGTGCGTCGGCCTTTGGGTTGCGTACGCAAGTCTTTGTTAGAGACACGTATACGCAAAGCAAAGATCCACCGTAACACAATTTATACTTTTATCAATGTAGATGATCCTTGATCATCTATCACACAAACACACTGACTTCGCCTTATCTCCCAGGCAAAACTGTGTGTTTGTCTATCTTTTAACTATATTATCTTTACTCTTAAACTATGAAATAACGGCAAATCCCTTTTAGCACTTCTATCAACTATAAAAACTGGCAGACAGGAGAGTGATATACGAAAATGAAAAAGAAAAAGAAATGCAGATATATATATGTGTGCGTGCGTGTGTACGCAAGACAGGAAAAATGAACAGTTTTAAAAGACACTAGCGTTTTGTTCTTACCTCCGGTTCCCGGATTCCTTCAGCACTCTTTACCTAAGTGAAGCAGACGCTTATCCTGTCAGCACTACGAGGGATACAACCTCCCGCCCTTTGCTGAGGGATAATGTCTGCTGATCTACCTAGTGCAGATATGTGAAGGACGGGCGAGCCGCCAATTGATAAAGCTAAATATTTATCGTGTATATAACCCTTTATGAGGTCTAAGAACACTGTACGCTATCTACGTAAGAAGTACCGTAAGGGTACGCAAGTTGCGTATCGATCGCTTAGCCGTGATCGAGACGCTCAGGCGTCACGTTCACTCACGGCCAAGTGATCGCAGGCAGGCAGACTATTGGCTGTTGACTTATCGTAATGATTCGCTATAGCGTAGCGGCGCTCGGGACCACGAGGAGATCACCAGCGATGCAGACGCTCACAACGTTAAACCTTTATATCTATACCTTTAGCAATGAAATACACAGCAAACCTTAATGTAGAGACAAAGTGTAAGTGCAACCTTGTGTAACCTGATTAACTACAAAGCTGCTTGAGTGTCACCGATGCTCAGGGAATACTTAACGCTATAAAGAATACACAGATACCTGGGCTTAGGGTCCGAAACCTATTATGTGTATTATGACTATTATACTTGCAAAGGGAATCACAGTACAAAGCATACACTACAATATAACATAAACCAACTAACCAGATAACTACACAGGAAATACAATACAATACAATTCAAGTCTAATCAAGGGAAAATACGAGAGAAAGAGAAGAGAGGGAGAGAGAGAAATGGCTCACAGTAAGACAATATGATTACGGAGAGAACTTACGCACAAGGGGAACGATCGCATGCGCCTCGATATCCAGCTCCCGATTATCAGCAATGAGAACCGTTGAAGAGAGTGAAGTTGGATATGGTCGGCCTGCTATTTATGCCCCACACACAATACAATTCAATGGTCCCTACAATCTCATTGTTCATTGGACACAGGAATTCGGCTTCGCATTATAACAAAAGGTCATAGGTTGATTCATACAGGTGGGCTGTGACTATTTCCAACTGCTCAGGTGGGAGGGAAACTGGGTTTCCTGCCGCATGGGTAATAAAGTGCAAATAAAGTAAATGTTCATAAACTTCTTATGTCCATAACTATTCGCACGAGCGATTGATCTGCTTCAAACCAACACCGGAATATTTCTAATTAAATATTCTTCCGATGGATACTAAACACCACTGTATTACTCCTATCTGACCCTTCGTATCAAACAAAGAGGGATTCCTCTGTTCATAAACATTCTATATTAACCAAACTTTCAGAATCTATCAAAGGGACCATGATCTACAAAATACATTATTAGTGAAAATATGTAATGATTGAGTCGCACGCTACAACCACATAAACTCTACCGTAAATACGCATACCATGCGCCTGCGGGTGCCCGCGACTGTGAGTATGCGCACGTATGGGAGAGCGTACGCATGCGCAGCACGGACCTGTGTGAGGTGCAAATATGGTAGTGTGCATAGAGATATTTTTCTGACTTTGACACGGGGACCAGGTATGAAGATGGCGGCATCAGGGTAGGGAGCGCAGTACTAACTGCGCTACAGGGCTTAGCGGTACTTGGTGCGGCGCTGAGAGGGGCGACCTGAGCCAGGGCCTACACCCTACACTATTTAGAAAGCCTGTAGGGGTCCCAGGATCACCGCCAGCACATACCTCAGGCCAGTATAAAATTCAAATCAGAGCAGGAAGCAGCACCATGAAAGGGGACGAAGCTTCTCCTCAGAGCGGACCCATCAGCATTCAGCGCCATCTTTCTGCATGCAGAGACGCTGACAGGGGAGAGCTGTCCCTCCACATCAACTCCAGCTATCTGTACGGTACCAGGGGGTTGTAGAAGGGGGGGAGGCTGTGTAATAGACTTTGTAACCTATTAAGGTACACAGTTAGCGCTGGTAAGGGGTATCCTTTATCTTAAAAAGCGCTGTGTGTGGGTTAGCTCCAAACTCTGTGTCTCTCTTGGCATTCTCAGTGGGGAAACTCTGCCATTTCCCTGTGTGTGTGTGGGGGTGTTTGCTGTCTCACAAAAAGCCATGTCTAGGGACTCTGTGTCATATGCTGCAGAGGATATGTCCTCTCAGGATGATCCCATTCCATGTAATAAGGATTGCTGTGGTTTAACACAGATTCCAATGAGAGAAACTGAGTGGTTAACCTCTATTAAGAGTATGATCTCTCAGATTTCTGCTAGGGTAGCACAGAATGAAACTTCAACTCAGGTTTTACAGAATTCTATAGCTGTTTGGTCCAGGTTGGCACCTTCAGGGCCCCCTGGCACTCACTCTCAAAAGCGTGCTCTTGCTCAGATTATGCAAGACGACACGGATACCGACTCTAACACGGTAAGCGGTGATGGGGACGTGCTGAGGGGAGTGGCATCTCTTGCAAAGGAGGTGCAGTTGATGATTGAAGCCATTAGAGATGTGTTAAATATTGCTGACACAAAACCTGAGCAGGTTGAGGAGGCTTACTTCACAGATAATAAGAAAGCCTCGCTAACCTTTCCTGCGTCTAAAGGGTTAAATGCTATATTTGAAAAATCCTAGTAAAACCCAGATAAAAAAATGACAGATCACCAGAAAGGTTCTGGTGGCATTCCCCTTCCCTGAGGAGGATAGAAAGAAATGGGAAAACCCACCCATAGTTGACGCATCGGTGTCCAGACTGTCAAAGAATGTGGTTTTACCTGTCCCGGGATCTGCCACGTTGAACGAACTAGCTGATCACAAAATTGACACTGCGCTCAAATCCATATACATGGCTTCGGGGACGATACTACGGCCTACCATTACCTGTGCATGGATTTCTAAAGCTATAGTAAAGTGGTCTGCAACGTTACTTGAGGACTTGGAACAATGGATAAAAGTGACGTTGAATTGTTCTTACGTAACAGACAGGATTCTTTCGGTATTTACCGTGGAATCCATGAAAGACCTTGGTTCGATGGCTGCTGTGATATCTTCCATGTCGGTCTCAGTTGCGCCAATGGTCTGCCGACATGGAATCCAGGAGAGGCGTGGAGAACCTGCCTTACACAGGTCAGGCTCTATTTGGGGAAGCGCTAGATGCGTGGATTTCAACGACAACTGCGGGTAAGTCACCTTTTCTTCCTTCAGCTGTGCCTGCTATGAAGAAGCCCTTTTCTTCAGCTACGTCAAAGTCCATTCGGACTCCTAAATCAAGAAATAACAAGCCGCATAACACCTTCTTTAGAGGAGGGTGGGAAAATCCCAAAATCCTGCTACTGCAGGCTCCCAGGACCAGAAGCCTCCTTCTGGTACATCAAAATCCTCAGCATGACGTGGACCACACGGCCTGGAGGAGGGGCAGGTGGTGGTGAGGCTAAGACGATTCAGCCATGTGTGGGTGTCATCTGGTATGAACCCCTGGGTACAGGACATTGTGTCCCAGGGGTACAGGCTGGAGTTTCAAAAAACCCTGTCTCCCCGATTCTTCAAATCAGGCTTACCAGCTTTGCAAGCAGACAGGGCTATCCTACAGGAAGCCATCCAAAAATTGGAAGGGTCACAGCTCATTGTCCCAGTTCCACCTCATATGCACAAAAAGGGTTACTATTCAAACCTTTTCATGGTACCGAAACCGGATGGTTCGGTCAGGCCAATTTTGAATTTGAAATCGTTAAACCCCTATCTGAGGGAGTTCAAATTCAAAATGGAGTCTCTGAGAGCGGTGATCTCAGGCCTGGAGGAGGGGGAGTTTCTGGTATCCCTGGATATCAAGAATGCATACCTCCACATTCCAATTTGGCAGCCGCATCAGGCTTATCTCCGTTTCGCACTGTTGGACATTCACTTTCAGTTCCAGGCACTGCCATTCGGTCTCTCCACGGCACCGAGGGTGTTCACCAAGGTGATGTCAGAGATGATGGTTCTCCTCCGCAGGCAGGGAGTGAACATAATTCCATACCTGGACGATCTACTGGTAAAGACAGTGTCCAGGGAGAGGTTATTGCAGTCCATTGCTCTTACGACTCAACTGCTCAGGAATCACAGTTGTATCCTGAACCTTCCAAAATCAAATCTGGAGCCGACAAGGAGATTGTCTTTCCTGGGGATGGTCCTCGACACGGAAGTGCAGAGGGTTTTTTTTCCAAGGGTAAATGCGTTGGTGATTCAATCCATGTTCCGGGATGTCTTGAAACCTGCCCGGGTATCGGTTCATCAGTGCATTCGCCTTCTGGGGAAGATGGTTACCTCCTACATGACTCTACAGTGCGGGAGATTCCATGCTCGACCCTTCCAGTTGGATCTCCTAGACAAATGATCGGGATCTCATCTGCACATGCACCAGAAGATACGTCTCTCACCAAAGGCAAGGATTCTTCTCCTCTGGTGGTTGCAAATGTCTCACCTTCTGGAGGGCTGCATGTTCAGAATCCAGAACTGGATCCTTCTGACCATGAATGCAAGTCTCAGAGGTTGGGGAGCGTTTACCCAAGGAGAAACCTTCCAAGGCAGATGGTCAAATCGTGTCTTCTCCAAGCGGCTCATCTTCTACAAGATCGGGCCATTCAAGTACAGTCAGACAATGTGACGATGGTGGCATACATAAACCGACAGGGAGGAACAAAAAGCAGGGCTGCAATGTCAGAGGTGACAAGAATCCTCCTCTGGGCAGAAAGGCATGCGTTGGTGCTGTCAGCGATCTTCCTTCTAGGAGAGGACAACTGGGAAGCAGATTTCCTCAGCAGACACGATCTCCATCTAGGAGAATGGGGCCTCCATCCAGAGGTGTTCACAGATGTGACCAGTCATTGTGGCGTGCCTCAAATAGACATAATGGCCTCATGTCTCAACAAGAAACTTCGGCGGTACTGTTCCAGGTCGGGAGACCCACAAGCAGTGGCGGTGGATGCCCTGGTAACTCTATGAGTGTTCAAGTCAGTGTATGTGTTCCCTCCACTTCCACTCATTCCAAGAATTCTAAAGCTTATAAAGAGAACAAGGGTTCAGGCAATTCTCATTGCTCCGGACTGGCCAAGGCGAGCTTGGTACGTGGATCTTCTGGACCTACTGCTGGAAGATCTGTGGCCTCTTCCTCTTTGCGAGGACCTTCTGCAACAGGGACCATTTGCCTATCAGGACTTACTGCAGCTATATTTGACGGCATGTCGGTAGAACGCCAGATCTTAGCCCGAAAGGGTATTCCAAGCAAGGTTATTCCTACCCTGATACAGGCTAGGAAAGGGGTAACATCTAAACATTACCATTGCATTTTGAAAAAATATGTGTCTTGGTGTAAATCCAAGAAATTTCCTACGGTGGAGTTTCAACTTGGACGGTTTCTCCTCTTCCTGCAAGCAGATGTGGATATGGGTCTGCAATTGGGATCCATAAAGGTCCAAATTTCGGCCTTAAACATTTTCTTTCAGAAACAATTGGCTGCCCTCCCTGAGGTCCAGACCTTTTTGAAATGGGTTCTGCACATCCAACCTCCCTTTGTGGCACCTAGGGCACCCTGGGATCTTAACATGGTGTTGCAGTTCCTGCAGTCGGATTGGTTTGAGCCTTTACAGGAGGCTGAAATTAAGTTTCTCACATGGAAGGCTGTCACTTTGTTGGCCTTAGCTTCTGCTCGACGTGTGTCGGAATTGGGGGCTTTGTCCTGTAAGAGCCCCTATTTAATCTAATCTACCATGAAGATAGAGCTGAGCTCAGGACGTGTCAGCAGTTCCTTCCAAAGGTTGTGTCGGCTTTTCATATCAACCAACCTATTGTGGTGCCAGTGGCTACTGACTTCTCGATAACATCAAGTCCTTGGATGTTGTGAGGGCTTTGAGGATCTATGTGAAGAGGACTTTTTGTCACAGAAAATCAGACTCTCTGTTTGTCCTGTATGATCCCAAGAAAATTGGGTGTCCTGCTTCTAAGCAGACGATTTCTCGCTGGATCAGGTTCACTATCCAGCATGCATATTCTATGGTAGGATTGCTGTGTCCGAAATCGGTTAAGGTCCACTCTACTCGTAAGGTGGGGTCTTCCTGGGCAGCTGCCCGGGGTGTCTCGGCTTTACAGCTTTGCCGAGCGGCTTCTTGGTCGGGGTGGAACACGTTTGCTAAGTTCTACAAGTTCGATACTTTGACCAAACTTCAGGTCCTCAGAGGCCAATCAGTTCTGCAGGAGACTCCGTGCTCTCCCTCCCATTCTGGGAGCTTTGGTACATCCCCATGGTACTAATGTGGACCCCAGCATCCTCTAGGACGTAAGAGAAAATAGGATTTTAATTAGCTACCGGTGAATCCTTTTCTCGTAGTCCGTAGAGGATGCTGTGAGCCAGCCCAGTGCTTCATTTTCCTGCAGTGGTTATTTGATTCAGTACAACTTTGTTTTTAGTTAAGTACTGCATTGTTACTTGGTAAGTAATGTTTCAGCGGTTGCTGAGTTTCAAGATACAGTAGTTAGCTGACGGGATGCGATCACAGATTGATTGACAGATGATGGGCGTTTATGTGCATTTTCAGGGAGTGGTTAAAAAAATGCAGGGGTGTCATGGTGGTTTTCAACGCATGCATCTGACGTCAGCTGCTATTGATGTGACTTAAAACATAATGTCCAATGCAACTACATACTCCATATTCTGAGTAGCCCGGGGTCAACCAAAATTTTCAAAGGTACAGTACTTAATTATGTGTGATGAAACTGTGACCGTCTTGGTGGGTGGATTGTCCTGTGCTGGACATAATTTTTACATGCTGTGTGCTGACTGGGGAGAGAGGGAGTGTCCTCTCTCTGCCTGATGTGCGCCCCTTGTTGCGGGCATGGGCGCACCCCTTCCCCTCCCTTCCCCCTCCCCCAATCCCCTCCCTACACAGTGTTATGGGGGAATGGAATAAATCTGGTCAAGAGAGGGATTACCTACAGATCGAGGGAACAAGGGGGGCTGAGTATGGTCAACCCTGTAGTGTTTTTCGCTACAACTTTTTTAAAGCTAAATCTAGGGAGTTTGTTTCTAGAAACTCCCCCTCATGGGTAGAAAGTTTTAGGGCCTGGGTGTCTCCCTTCCTCGAGTTATAGATGTATGGTGTCCGAGTAAATACCCTTGGAGTCCGACATGGCTACCTCCCGATCTACGTTATACTGTACTTGAAGATGACGAGGCTTTGGGGGCTGGAGGTGGGTGAAGTCAAAAACTTCTCTAGAAGGGAGTTGAAGAGAATTTTATAGACTCACTTCTATGCTCCGCTGTCGTTAAGGGACTGCCCGGGCAGTGTCTGCTCAGTTGGGTTATCTCTGATTAATTCTCGGAGAATCCCTCAGAAGTTCAGGGATATTGCCTGGCTTTCCTTCTAAGGGAGACTTTATGTGCGGGGTGTTCTCAAGTGCCAATGATCGTGGTTGCCCACGTGAGGAATGTCTAGGGGAGGAGGAGACAATGGACCACTTCCTCCTTGAGTGTCCCTTCAATATAAAGGTTTGTAAAGTGGTTTCATCCCGTGTCTTTCGGGGCATAGTTACCCTGAGTGGGTTTATGGGACGTTCAAAGGGTATAAAGGATATGATTTAACCACAATTTTTTTAGTTAGTTTAGCAGTTAGGTTTCACACATGAAGTGCACGGTGTCAGGTTTCCCTCAGAGCAAAGGTCCTCCCCTGTGAAGTGGTGGTGGGAAATATTCTACACGAGATTAGGGGGATGATGGATATGGACAGGAGAAGGTTGGATGCTGTCGGGTGGTCCAGGCTCTGCCGCCACTTGAAACCCCCTTGAGAATCCTTTTCTTGTTCATCTTCTGGCTTTCTGTTCTTCTCTCCCCGTAGATTTTCTTTTTCTGTGTTTTTTTTTTGTTGAAACGGTTTACATGTGGCTAAAGGGTTTCATTCATTTTTTCATTGCTTGTGGTTATGAGGTTTATTGTTTGTATAGTAGGTTGGTTTTGTCTAGATCAGGCATGTCCAAACTGCGGCCCTCCAGCTGTTGTGAAACTACATATCCCAGCATGCCCTGACACAGTTTTGCTGTCAGGGAATGCTAAAGCTGTGTCAGGGCATGCTGGGATGTGTAGTTTCACAACAGCTGGAGGGACGCAGTTTGGACATGCCTGGTCTAGATGATTTGTGTTAAGCTGTACTGGCAGTGTGTGCAGCCATACAAGCTTTGTTGCTTTCTTTTTGGTTAGCTAGACAACAATTCAGTGTATATTGTGTGTCTTGTTTTATGAATTTTACCATATTTATCATATAAATGTAGCAATTTTCTTATTAAACAGATACCCACTCTGTTGATTTCAGGTGTCAAAATTGTTGCCCGAGACTCGTTAACCCTTGCAAAACTACAGCTACTTATT
Source organism: Pseudophryne corroboree (assembly GCF_028390025.1). Classification (NCBI taxonomy): domain Eukaryota; kingdom Metazoa; phylum Chordata; class Amphibia; order Anura; family Myobatrachidae; genus Pseudophryne; species Pseudophryne corroboree. The sequence continues at coordinate 516,888,396 of NC_086446.1, forward strand.
CATAATAGAAAATGATAGTGTTAAGGTGCCCACTTGGGCAGCGTATTTTCATGGCCAAACCAGTGTTGGGCAAGGCAAAATCCATGTGGGTCATATGCAAATGACCCGACTCAGTTGATTTCAGGTGTCAAATTTTTTGCCCGACACTCGTTAACCCTTGCAAAACTACAGCTACTTATTCAAAATAGTAATTCATAGTACTGTGCATGTGCCCACCTTGCCAGTGTATTTCATGCCCAAACCAGCGTTGGGCAAGGCAAAATCCATGTGGGTCATATGCAAGTGACCCGACTCTATTGATTTCAGGTGTCAAAATTGTTGCCCGATACTCGTTAACCCTTGCATAAACTACAGCTACTTATTCAAAATGGTAAATTATAGTGTATGTGCCCACTTTGCCAGCGTATTTCATGCCCAAACCAGCGTTGGGCAAGCCTAAATACAGGTGGGTCATATGAAAGGGACCCTACTCTGTGAATTTCAGGTGTCAAATTTGTTGCCCAAGACTCATTAACCCTTGCAAAACTGAATGATCTGAATAAGAAGCTGAAGCTTGAATAAGACGTGAATAAGAAGCTGGAGCTTGAATAAGAAGTGAATGAATAAGAAGCTGGCCGAATAAGAAGCCAACTTCAGCCTCGTCTTTGTTTACTTAAACCACAGGAGATCTAGCTAGCTGTAGAGTCCCCCTCTGTTCCAAATCTAGCCAGACAGGGTGGTTCTTTGTTCCTGAATCAATCACCCTAATTAGGAAATGTGTATTGTGTTCCTATACCTGAACACAGAAGAAAGGAGAAAGCCAAACACACCCCTACAGCCTGAGGCTATTCTGGGACTATAAAGGGGGGTACTCACGGAGCGATATTCTAAGCAATCTGACTAGATTGCTTAGAATATCGGCATGATCGCTCCGTGTGTAGCCCCCTCGGCGATAGCGATGCGCGGCCCCGCACATCGCTATCGCTGCTGCTAGATTGGCCTGCATGCAGGCCAATCTAGCGGGTCGCTCACTTCACCCGCTGGGTGAAATGAGCGGCCCCCCGTCTCCCCCCGCACGCTCAGCACAGATCGCGCTGTGCTGAGCGGCAGGAGAGATGTGTGCTGAGCGGTTCGCTCAGCACACATCTCTCCTGCATCGGCCCGTGGGTACTGGGCTTAAGAAGGAGCAGTTCAGTGTGATTCAGCGACCTGAAGCTAGGTAAACACTATACAATTATTGGGCTGATTTCTTGTATAGTGTATAAGAATGATAGTTTCTATGTTTCTCCTTAGTTTGGAGAAAGCAATACTAAACATTTGAAACTAAGTAAAATTAATATCTATGTGTGATGCACAGCGCCCTCTATTGGTATCACATTAGTGTTCTGCACAGTACAATGTATGTCGCCATGTGACATATACAAGGAATTACAGCGCCCTCTATTGCTTTCGCTTTAGATTTCTAGGATTATATTTAACTCACATAAGGAATTACAGCGCCCTCTATTGGTTTTAGACTAACTTTCTGCAAAACACAAATCCTGCTTTCATTAAAATTATTCAGCGCCCTCTGTTGGTGTCCCATTAGTGTTCTGCAAATACAACGCATGCTGTAATTTAACCCCTTCACTGCTGAGGGTTTTGCAGGGTGGCCATGTAAATGTCAGCGACGGAGCCTCTGTCAGAGTTATGCTGCCTCGGCTTTAGGGGTTAATCCGTGGTTGCTTGACTTCTGGCAGTTGGTGTTGTGCTGCAGACCCTGGTGCCATTCTGGTTTCATCTTCGGGTCCTCTGTTTCCCCACAGGTTGCTAGGATGACGGGTCCCTTGTGTTGGGAGCGCTGATGTAGAGGTGACATATACAGAGGTGTTGTGTCTTGTGCTTTGCACATAATGAGTGCTGCAGTGCTCACCTGATGGCGGGGAAGGTGTGACTATGCTTATCCATGCTGTTTCTAGCCAATTTGGCTCCCAGTGCGAGATTTAAAAATGCGCCCCCCCATGACATAAAAAATGTGCCCCCCCCCCCCACACACACACACACACACATACACCTAGATTTAAAGAAAAACTTGCACGCGCACCCGGAAAGGGGGCGTGGCCTCATCTAAATGGGTGTGGCCTCGTCTGAAAAGATTACCTCACAGTCCAGTTTTTGACCCTGCTCCAACAGATCACGACCACCACAGGAAAAAAAATTCTACCATATTAAGCCCCACACAGTAATGCCCCCTGCACCATATTATGCCACACACCGCAATGCCCTTGATACATTAAATCCCCACACTACGGCAGGCAAGAGTCCCCATTTCACACATTACGGCAGGTGTCCCCATTTTACACATTACGGCAGGTGTCCCCATTTTACACATTGAGAGAGAGAGAGAATACTTACAGAGGCGATTACCGCTCTTCGGCCCGCCTCACCAGTCGCTCCTCGCGCCGGCCTTTCCCTCTTCATAACTTGGATCCCCTCTGTACTCCGCTCGGGGGGGGGGGGGGAGTTTCGCGGAGTGACGCAACGACGCAACCGCGTCATTCCATGAAACTCCGCCCCCCGAGCGGGTTACTCGGGGAGAAATAGGAGGGGGAAGCAGGGAGCCACAGTTAGTGCTGCGGCGGGCGCTCAGTGCGGTTGCACTGCTCGCCTGCCCCAAGAAACGGCCCTGACTGTGTCTTACCAGGCTGGGAGCGTGGGGGTTAATTCTCTGGTCATTTAAAAAGATTGCAATCAGTGTACTAACAGTGTCAGCTGCTGTGCAGCATCTCTCTAGGATCATCACTGGATCAGTGTCAGATAGTGATCACTTTGTATATTATCACAGACTGAGAACTGGGATCTTTAGAAACAGAGCACTAACCTCCCCTCCCCCAGCCTGGTAATCACAGCTTCTCAGACAGCAGAGTAAGGGCTGTAACACACACTCCAGTTTTTCCCGGATGGCAAAAAGCAGGACAAACTTTGTCCGGCTTTTTGCCATCCAGGAGAAACCGGCAGAGTCTCTCACACAGGACGGCTTTGAGCCGTGTGTGATGCTGTGCGCATGCGCAGCATCAGACACGGCTTGAGAAAAAACCGTTGTGTGTGAAAGCTCCCCTTCACACACACGGTTTACTGGCTGCAAAGACGGACCGGCAGCCGGACCTTCCAGTGGTGAGACACGGCTGCAACCCGGCAGCCGGGCCGGGACCGTGCCGTGTGTAGTAAGGACACATTGCGCTGCATGTGTCTTTACATCACGGCAGCGGTTTAATGCCGGCCGGGTATTTCGGCCCTCACACCTCCACCACCAGCAGACGACTCGTCTGTTTCCTCTGTGCTTGTAACGGATAATTAAATGAATGGACTCTTAATTGACTAATTCTTACACTGTAATATTATTATTGTTATTATGATTACATTTTATTTACAAGGTGCTACAAGTGTTTTGCAGCTCCGTACAAAGGACAGTACAGGGAGACATAACAGCATTACAGTAAATAAATAAAATAAAAAAATAGAGTACAGGTAACAAAGAGCGCCACAATTCTCAAAACATAATACAGTTAGGATGTAAGCAGTGCCATTTCTTGCGGCGGGCGAGCCGTGCAACCGCACGGGGCGCCCGCCGCGGCACTTTGCAGGTCCCGGTTTCCCTGTCCTCCGTCTTTCCGAGTACTCTTGCTCGGGGGGCGGAGTTTCACGGAATGAGGTGGTTGCGTCGTGATGTCACAACGCATTTGTGTCATTCCGCGAAACTCCGCCCCCCAAGCAGGAGTACTCGGGAAGACGGAGGAGGGCTGGAAGGAGGAGGTGCAAGGAAGCTGGAAGGAGGATGTGCGAGGAAGGAGAGACGGCCAACCCGAAGAGCGGGAAGATCCTTCATATGTAAGTTGTCTCTCTCTCTCGCCCCCTCTCTCTCCCTTCCTTCCCCCCCACTTGACACTTGCCTACCACACTGTAAAATTTGGATTCTTGCCTGCGGCACTGTGTAATTGGGGACACTTGCCTGCTGCACTGTGTAATCGGGCACACTTACCTGCCGTAATATGTAAATTGGGGACACTTGCCTGCCGCATTGTGTAAATTAGGGACACTTGCCTGCTGCACTGTGTAATTGGGGACACTTGCCTGCTGCACTGTGTAATTGGGGACACTTGCCTGCCATAATGTGTAAAATGGGGACACTTGCCTGCCGTACTGTGTAAATTGGGGACTCTTGCTTGCCGTAATGTGTAAAATGGGGACTCGTCTGCCGCAATATGTAAAATGGGGCCTCTTGCCTGCATACTGTGTAAAATGGGGACACATGCCTGCCGCAATGTGTAAAATGGGGACTCTTGCCTGCCTACTGTGTAAAATGGGGACACGTGCCTGCCGCACTAAGTAAAATGGGGACATGTGCCTGCGTAATGTGTAAAATGGGGACTCTTGCCTGCCGTAGTGTGTAAAATGGGGGCTTTTTTTTCCCCCTGTGGTGGCCGTGATATCAGATGAGGCCACGTCCATTTTAATGAGACCACACACCCTTGTCGGGGGGGGGGGGGGGGGGGGGCGCATTTTTAAATCTCGCACTGGGAGCCAAATTGGCTAGAAACAGCCCTGGATGTAAGTAGTGTGGGAGGGATCATCGTACTACTTGGGTCTGGCGGCCATAGATAGAGATGAGCCTTTACCAGCAGGAGAAAAAGCGGGTAAAGATGGCCGCTGGGTAGGCGAGAGCTGAGTGAGATGTGCCGAGAAGAGGGCTTTGACAACAAGAGGAAAGCAGGCCCTGGTCTGAGGAGCTTACAATCTAGTAGGAAGGGTTGAATACATACACGCTGCAGGGTGGAGCGATCACCTAATCTTTCTATACTATTTGTATTGGAGGTTGGACACTCCTGAAAAATGAACAGCCCCCCCATTATACATATACTCACATAGCCCGACACAGGGGTAAAGTAGGGATGGCCATCGATCATCAATGTTCCTGAAACATCGATGGTTGGGACATAGTGCCCGATGATTTTAGCATCGATGGCGGAAGATCAGATAGTTTTCAGCCATCAATGGCGGGTGTGATAGCCAGAGGCAATGTTTTTTTGTTTTTTTTTAAATTTCCATTGAAGTGGCACTGCGCTGCAGCGCCGCTGCCTGCAGTGCAGCATAAACACTTATTCCGGGCCGGCCTCCGTTAATATTATAATCATCAGTACTAATTTTTTGTGTGACTGCAGCTGCGGAGTCCGGACAAGCAAGCTGTCAGTCAGAAGTTCCACCTCTCCCTGCCCGACACTGTAGTGTAGTCTCTCTAGTATACTAGTATTTTCCCCAGCTCAGCCTATATGGGGGTGTGCGTGGTAAGTGGCAGCCTATCGGGTAGGGGAGAGACTCATTGTCAATGACTACTGACTAGTCTCTCTCACTGCTGCAGCTGCCATCCCCCTTGGGTCCCAGTCCAGAGAGACGCCACCCAGCCGCTGCGACTGCCGGGTCGTCGGCATGGCAACAGGCAACGCACAACTACATCATCCAGCTGCCAGAGACAGGTCGTGCATGCGCAGAGGTAACTTCTCAACTACACATGCTCTGCTATTCGATGGCAGAAACCATCGATGGTCATGGTAGAATTGTTTCTAACCATCGATGGTTCCTTCTAAAATAGCCATTGATGGCAACCATCGATGGGAGATGTGCCGATGGCCATCCCGGCAAAGCTAGACCTATGCCGCCCAGCCGCTCAGTAATTAGTGGGGGCAGACATTGCAATGAGGGCTATTTATCGCTGCTAAATCCGGCACACAATGAGGTTTTACAATATAACTAATGCAGCTAGAATTACATTTCTGACAGTGTCTTTACAGCCACAGCAGATAAAACGTATACAGCCATACTGCACAGCGCCCTCTACTGACTAAATATTATTCCTGAATTATGGGCTAGAATATCTAGTAATGTGAGATGTGATCTCTGGAAGCCTGGATTTGTGTACAGTCGGGGGATTTACAGATCACTTGATAGATAAATGAGTTGTTATAACAATAAGCCCCCAGGCTGGATAAGTGACACCACAGTATAAGATTAGCAGGGGAATTTAAGACACCTCAGTTAAAGGATGGCAAAAGGGGGTTCTGTGAATCGCTATGTCATCTTTCTCAAGCACCTCCAAAGCGAGTCTGATTTCTACTATAATCGTTAATTTTAGGAAAAATCACCAGGTCTTGCTCTGGCATCCCCATGTCAGTGTCACCCCCCCCCCCAATGATTACTACCGGTAAAAATAATGGCTGCAGCGCATATGTTTAAAACAATGATGGTAGAAACCATCAATGGAATGCAGGGGCGGACTGCCCATCTGGCACTTCTGGCATATGCCAGATGGGCAGGTGGGCCAGTCCGGTCACAGAGTTGGAAGGTTGGACGGCAGTGCACAGTGCAGCTCCCGGATCTCTGTTTTTTCCCCCCGCCGCTGGAAGTACCTGTTTGTAATGCATGGACACGGTACACCCCCTGACGTCACCCGGCCCCATAGCCCTCCATGCTAATATGGACGATATATTCCATATTGTCTTGCAGGTATAAACGAGCCGGCACCAACGATGAATAACCACGGGGTCGCACATTGTTGGTGCCTACATACTGAAAGATATGAACAGTTTCTCATTCATTACTGAACGAGATTGTTCATATCGGCCGCACACATTGGCCAGTGTGTAGGGCCCATAAGTCTCTGCGTAGTCTAGATCTGTAGAAACCAGACATCAATAATTAGATTATTAGTTCATGTAGACCAGACTATTGTGTAATGGAAGTAATTATTATCCTTTATTTATATGGCGCCACAAGGGATCTGCAGCACCCATTACACAGTACATAATCAAATAAGCTAACAAGAAAGCAGCACTTAAGGGGGGTACACACGGAGAGATCCGTGCTTAAAATCTAAGCAATCTTGCTAGATTGCTTAGATTTTAAGCACGGATCTGCCGTGTGTATGCCCTCCAGCGATAGCTCAATCTAGCGGGTCGCTCACTTCACCGTTGTGTGAAGTGAGCGGCCCCCCGTCGGCATTCCCCCTCGCTCAGCACATCGCGCTGTGCTGAGCGGGGTGAGAGATGTGTGCTGAGCGGTCTGTGTTAAGATCGCTCAGCACACATCTCTCCCGTGAGTACCCCCCTTTACAGTTCAAGACAATATAGGACAGGTATAGAAAACCAGGGTTTAGGTGCCATCAAAGGGAGTATGAGATAGTGTAAGTAAGAAAAGGTAAGGCACATGAGGAAAGAAGGCCCTGCTCTTGCAAGCTTACAATCTAATTGGTGAAGGCCTAATAGACCGGGGTGACACAGAAGGGGTAGACAGTGAGCATAGACAAGAGGGTTAGGAGGAGAGTTGGCTGGGTTTGGTGAAGAAGTGTGTCTTGAGTGTCAAAGTCAAAAATATTACATAAAGAGAACATACAAACTACACACATTTAAGTCGCTATACTTGCAAATACGCGCAGCGAGCACAGCAAAATATGGTATCACACGCATTTACACGGACATACCACAGAGATGGATTCGACACTTATTTCATACAGTACATAATTATAATAATATCAAGCGCCAGACATCATGATGATTTAAAATGATCTAAAGGAATTAATGTCATGAATGTGTATTATTTGAACGAAACCAGATATACCTGTCATATTTACTATTAAAACAACCAGCTTAATGTGTAGTTTAATTTGATACTTGTTATTAAGTTGTAGGACATTGCAGCGGATAATTATGATTGAATGTATAAAAGCTAAAATCACATCTATTAGAACAATAGAAGTTCCAAACAGGAAACTCAGGTCAGCCCCTTTGGACGTCCCCAAGGGCTGAGCATGTTCAGCACATACAAAGAAACTAGTGACTCAATCATGAATGAGAGACCCCTCCCCCAGAAACTAGTTAACACATTTTGCTGGTCACATAGGAAGGTAGTTCCTGTTCCTTTTGGTCTCAGACTTACTTGTTTTTGGTCTCAGAGGAAGATGGAGTCCCAGCATTACTTTACAGAGAGAGAGAGAGAGAGTGATATGGAAAGATGAATCTATATAACTTAAATTGTATCGCTGGCATGTAACTGAAACTGCATATAACTGTATGTAATTGTATGTTCTAACTGTTTACTGTGTGAGTTGTATTCATGTAACTATAGGTATACTGTACTTTGTAATATATATTGAATCCATATCCTTTTAACAACAAATATATACATCAATGAGCTTTGGAACTCAGATAATGTGTGGGTGTATTGTTTTCTCTTATGGGATACAGTGTTTTGCGATGTACAGCGCACTTTTATCGTATATGGTAGTAAGAGGTGCAGGCATTTACAATATATATTAGAGCGGGCATTTTAAATATTTGTGAGAAATCAATTTGGCATTCTTAGATGGGGGCTCTTACGGGATATCAGGGTCTTAATGATGCACTGTACATTACAAATGTGGCTGTAATTGACCTGCTCCAATGGACGCATTGAGAAGCTGATGTAAATAACATTCACGTTAATGTATTTTTGTGTTATCAGTAAGCCAATGATATGAAATTCAAGGGACAATGCGTTTCTCATAATATTTAAGATGCTAAAATGTATTTTTATTGTTGCAAAACAAGGTTCAAATAAGTCATATTGTGTTTGATTCAGATTGGATTGTTTATCTGTTTAAGTAGGTTTAAAAGTATATTTAAAAGTTGCTGCATAGCCCTGATATAGTGTTTTTTTTACTCAGGCCTAAAATAACTTCAGGTGCTTGTATGATGGGTGATTTCTTTGTGACAAAGGAAGCCGCATGGTCTGTCCTCCATTTTGGACTAACCACATGGCCTGTCCCCCATTTTGTGTAACCTTCATGGATGTGGAAGGGGGAGGAGCAGCGGACATTTTGGGAAGGTCATTTTTATAAATGGCTGATTTTCACTGCCCAGAATAATCAGCTCTCCTTGGTCACATCAATCACCATTTATGAGTTACCAATGCATTTATTTAACCCATGCCATAGTCAATTACAAATAGTTTCAGCTGGGCCTAGTGAGAGTTAAGAGATGAATACTTAGTGCAAGAATTACACACATATTTAAAAAAAAAAGTTTTTTTTTTCTTTTGCCTCTAGGATTCAGTTAACTCTGCTTGCTAGTTTAGGATAGCCATTGAAATGTTAATTAACCTGTCCCACTACCCTCTTAAACAGGCATATGAACCTCTGTTGATATGCAAATTAGAAGCACTGAATGGGTAAATGAGTCTCAGGAGACCAGTGAATGGTACATATATATAATATTATAATTATGTGTGTGTTTATATCAATGTATGTTCTGCAAGATGGCTATCCAATCTGAATCATATCATTTAAATTATTGATTTTTGCTAGAGTCATTATAGATCTGTGTGAAATAGGATACACTTGTTGCAATATAGTTAAAACTAAAATAAATATTTAAGGAAGGAAGCGTAAAGCACAAACACAGTCTGGCCTAGTTGTAAAGGTTTATACGGAACAAGTGTGTGTTGTGTTTAGTGGGCAATAGTAGTTTTTATTGCTCACATTTATAGAAGTGTTAGGGTCTCCTGCCATGTGCTGCCACGTCGTCATGGCAACCGGGAGACAAGTGCTAGCGGAGTGACCTGAGCGCAGCTGATACTCCGGTTCGGGTCTTTTGCTGTGCAGTGGTTATAGGCTCTGTGCATGGCAGGGGATCCGGTGCTGGTTTTTGTGCTCACAGTCTGTGAGGTCTGAGTGAGGCGTGGACAGCACCTGCTTTATAAGGCCTCTTCTCAGGGTAAGCAGATGCTGCTGAATCTTTGTTGGTTAGTCAGTTTCTGAAAGTTAGCCAGTACTGTGGAGCTTTGTATTTGTTTGTTGCTTACTGCAAATAGGCCTGGGGATTTGGTATTACACTCTGCCAATCCAGACCTAGCAGTAAGACTGGAGTCAGTCGTTTAGCTTGCTGGGGTTCTGTTACTACTCTGTGAACTTAGCAAGTTTGCGGCTGTATTCTAAGACTTGCCTGTCTAATCCTGTCTCACTGTGCTAGGTGTCAGGGGTCAGTTTAGTGGCAGTAAACTGAACCTGTGCACTGCAAGTGAGAATTAGGATTGTGGAGACTCTCCTTGTGTCTATCATTCCATCTCTGACCAAGGAGTTTACTGCCACACCCGTTGGTAACCCTTTAGGGTTTTGCTGTTGCCCTTAGCAACAGCATTTCGGGTTCTCTACGTATTAAAACACAACATCTTGCTTTTCCCATCTGAGCAGTTCTAATACAAGGGAGATACCCAGTTCCTTAGCCTCTGGGCTTCTCTGTTCACTTTGTGTGTATTTTGTTACCCTATCACCTTCTGTGTACGTTATGTCATATTCCCCAGTCTGTCTGTAAGTCCATTTGTTTTGCATAACAGTTCAAACACCAGTACATTCCTGCAGGCACTGGAGTGCATAACAGTCCTGACACCAGTACTTTCCTGCAGGCACTGGTGTGCATAACAAGAAGCTGTGTGATTTGTTTTATTGCAGATGCAAGGTTTTGTACACGTGTCTCGGGCAAAGTAAAGGACTGCGCACGCAGTGTAAGAGACACGCACGGTCGCGTGTTTGCGCAAAGTGCGTAAGAATGCGGGCGCTGAGTACAAATTATACAATAGTGTTGTTTAGTTCAAAGGTGGGATAGTAGACATTTAATACAATAGCACATAACTATCAGATTTCAAAAGCAGGTTACTCTAAATTTAGTTTAAAAAAAACTGTATTGCCTCTGGGGTAAAGCTGACTATCTGAATCAATTTAAATTTTCTGTACAGAAAAACAAAGTATACCTGAGTGAGTGAATGTAGGAGTGAGTGAAATTCGAACCCCGGGAAATCGGGATCCCGTCGTTTGGTACATCAAGTGAGTGGAGACTTGGTGGCGTGAGGCAGCTGACTCACGTTAGTATAAGATTGAAATATGCAAATCGTGAGGTGATTTGTAGAGGAGCGTGATAGTTCATTGTATTGAAGTTGAAAGGTTTTTGTATTATGCTCCGGACTGAGGGTCCCAGTTTGTACAACGACCCGTGGTCGTACGGCAGATAAGTAACAAGTACCTATATGCTGTGCAATTGGACCACGCATTTGTGGGTGCGATATATATAGTGCAACTGGATACCCCTTTACGAGCTTTTGCGTAAAATCGCGGTACCATTAGCAGGCCCGGCGCTACCCGCTCAGCGAAGGGATGCAGTGCAGGGAGGCGCTGGGACGGATAGGCGCTTCCCCTACTCTGCATCCCTTCCCTGCTGCGCCGTCCTGTCCCCCCTGCTGCTGCTGCCACTGCTGTGTCTGTCACTGTATGACAGGCACTGGCAGCGGGCACCTGCAGCATGATACGCCTCCTCCCCTCCCCTCATCTCATCTGTGTGCGCCGCCGCCGAGTACGGGACAGAAGGGGGCGGAGCTACACGGGACGATAGGGGGCGTGGCTAAACGGGCCTAAGGGGGCGGAGCTACATGGACCTAGCTGCTGTACAGAGGGAGACTGGATTAGGTAAGTGGAGGGTGAGAGAGAAGTGTGTGTGTGCGTATGGTGGGTGTGTATGTATGTGTATATATGTGTGAATTGTGTGTATGGTGGGTGTGTATGTGTGTGTATATATGTGAAGTGTGTTTGTGTGGAATTGTAAGTGTCTGCTTCACAGCAAAAGTGGGATGGAGACCCAGCGAGGCTGCTTCAGCTTCCTGGGATTCCCAAACGCCACTACTGGGGGGGCATTACGTATAAGGACGCTACTACTACAGGGGGGCATTACGTGTAACAACACTACTACTGGGGGGGCTATTACGTGTAAGGACGCTACTACTACTGGGGCTGGGGGCATTACGTATAAGGACGATACTACTACTGGGGTGCACTACGTATAAGAACGCTACTACTACTGGGGGGGGGGGGCATTATGTACAAGGACGCTACTATTACCGGAAGGGCATTACGTATAAGGACGCTACTACTACTGGGGGGGTATTACGTATAAGGACGCGTCTACTACTGGGGGTGCACTACGTATAAGGATGCTACTACTACTGGGGGGCATTATGTATAAGAATGCTACTACTACTCGGGGGGCATTATGTATAAGGATGCTACTACTACTGGGGGGGTCATTATGTATAAGGATGCTACTACTACTGGGGTGCATTACATATAAGGACGCTACTACTACGGGTGGGGCATTACGTATAAGGACGCTACTACTATGGGTGGGGCATTACGTATAAGATTAATAAGATTGTGCTACATTGTGGCGTAATTTTAAATGGGGGTACTACTGTGTGGCCATGCCCCTTACTTATGAGACCACACCCCTTTTCCCGGCACGCGCCAAAGGAATATGGGAGGGCGCAAATTTATAGTTTGCAGGGGGGCGCCGAACACCCTAGCACCGGCCCTGACCATTAGCGCTGTATAGAGCATACGCAAGTGTGATTTGTGTATAAGGTTATAGGGAGTTTTCGCTGGTCTCTCTCAGGAAAATCTCCAGCGGTGTATATTCATTGGAATAGGTAAGTCACTCCTAAACACTTCCAGTAAATAGAAATCAGATAGGGGCCTCGCTGGGTACGCGGTGTTCATTATTGGAGTGAGTTGTGGTACTTAGTGGAGAAGGAGTGGGTGAAAGCGCTCTAAGAACTTTCACCGTCTATTCGTATTGTGCATTGGGGATTGCGTAAAAGGAAAAAGTCCGCGATGGGATCCAATTGCACAAGCGGAGGTGTTTGGTAACCAGAGTTCAGGTTGAAGAGCCGCGGCCCAAGGGGTCAGCGAAGTTTAAAGGAAAAAATATTATGTGTGGGAAATTTGGTCCACACGCTGAAGACTTTTTGTCTGAATGGGAATGTATGACTGACAAAGATAGGGTAGGTTGGACAGCTTTGAACCAGAGGTATAGCAGAACTTAAGGATAAGAATATGTCTGAGAAAATCCCGAAAACAAAGGGTCAGACATACAAATTGTTTAAACCTGTGACAGCAAGAGGGGTTGGTGAGTTTGATCCTAAGGTATTGCAGGTGGTATGTTTAACCAAAGTCATATAAGACAAGAATGGAAATACAAGAACTGTTTGAACTTGTAGCAACAATAAATAAGTAGGAAGAAAGAAAAAAAAGGGAATGCAAGTACACCGCCTTATGTAGATGTGGAAGCAGTTACGGCCAGCATACAAACTATAGAAAATAATAAAAATATGAAAAATATGACTGTAACCTATATATGTACTAATGAATGTTGAAGTTTTATTTAGGAGGAGAAGGTGACCTGATCGTTTTCAGCCATTTCTCATGCACCCAGAGGAGTATCCAACCGGTAAAAGAAGAGCAGTAGCCTGATGGGGAAGTGGCTGAGACCAGTGGAACAGGTAAGTTCCACTGGTCTCATATATAGTACATATATAGTAAAACAAATAAATAAATAAAACTAAAAAAAATCAAGAAAGTAACTTCAGAAATGGAGAAAAACCTGTCCGCACATTAGTTTCTCTAACGTCCTAGTGGATGCTGGGGATTCTGTAAGGACCATGGGAATAGACGGGCTCCGCAGGAGTGATAATGTCGATATTATCTTAAACCATAAAGCTATACCTCTAAACACACTCTTACCATTGAGCCGCTGCGGCCGCTAGACTTAATACACACGCTACGCACTTCGTACGCTATTTGCGTACAGAGTCCCGTACGTCGTACGTACTTAGCGTACACACGCCGCGCTGGGTGTACAGAGTACGCACAGCGCGCGCACCCTCTTGATAAACTTTAAACTTATTCGTGATGCAATGCAATGTTATTCTTACACTCTAAACCTTGTGCCAAAAAGCACTGTAATGATGATACACCTTAAACCTTTACGCAGCGCTGAAGGTATAAAGTACCCGCTATGCACACACACCTTATCAATACACTTTAAACCTTATACAGTTAAATACACTTTAAACCCTAGCAGGGAAATGAGGACACAACACCGATATGTAGTGAACCACAGGGTTCTAAGGCCGCAGTGTATTATTTGAAAGGGAATAACAGTACAAGTTATACACTACAGAGCTAACAAGATAAATCTAAAACAGAATAATGGCTACAGTTAATGTACATACGTGAGAATGTTCGCTTGCGCAACCCGGCTGGTCCTCCGCTTATCAGGTAGAAAACGTTCAGAGTCTTTTGACCGGCCAGCCAACAACAGGCTTTTTATACACAACTTCCATATACAACACAACTATACGCAGGAACATGCAATCTTTCTCTAACCAACACCGGAATGCTACCCTTAAAATACCCTACAGCTGGATACTAGACATCACCCTATAACCTTTGTCTGTCCCTTCCTATAACCTTTGTCTGTCCCTTCTTAGTCATGGAATCATTTAAACTGTTGATACTTGCTGATGTGGTGTAGGGGAACTATGTGTACAAAATGCACTATATTTGGGTTAAATATGTAATGTTCTGATAACCCTCTATGCGCTCACAAACTCTGCCGTAAATACCCATACCACGCGCATGATCGCAGGAGCAATCCTACGCAAATTGCGGATATGTGCATGCACGGCGGAATAAGTGCACGCGCAGCGGGCATGTGTATGGGGTTAGTACATGGTGTATGCATTACAATATTTTTCGACTTTGACAGTCCACCCTTTGGCACTATCTAAACATTAAACAGAAAAATATACAATACAATATCTACAGATGATTGGATGGTAGGAGGAGAGGTGTAGGTGGGAAATGTATGACCTAGTGAGATAGTAAAAGCATGTATGTATGAATCCATGTCTGAGGGGCATGTATCATCGTGCCGTATATGTTCTAGATAAGCTTCGAGGTATTGCGAAGTATACATTAAATCCTTCTCATCCCGTATTAAGGGTCTGTAAGGGGGCCAACAAACACTACCGAGCTCTTTTCGGCTTCTTGTTCCAACAAATGGGGTGCACATTTAGTTGATGATACATGGAGGGGGAACATATGTGAGTGCTAATATATGTGGATATCACCTGCCGACTATGTGTGTCACTAACTGAAGGTTGTAGAGATGAAGATAAGACACATATGTACAATACATTCACATAACATTTACGTAATCATTCTTGGGTGTTGATCGAAGTCTCTTCCGGATGGGTGTATTTTTGCTGAGGGAGAAACGCAGGAAAAACGGGTGAAAGAAACGGGCCGTGGAATTCCTTTGCAATCCTTATCACAACATTGTTTCTATAGATGGATCATAAATTAAATCTGCTGCTGTACCAATGCCCCTGCTCCTTAAACTCATGAATTTTGTACTGCGCTTGCGCCGCGTTAAAATTCGAACACACCTAAATATCAAACCAATAATTATGACGACTCCCAGGATACAAAGGAGAAACTTTCCTACACTCATAATAACATTTTGAGCCCATTCTCCTAAACCTCAGAACCAATTGCGTGGGTTCAACCATGAGACCCAGCCGGTCAGTTCATTACTCACAGCAGTCAGGGTAAGGTTGTGTCTCCTTCGGAACTCCCACTTCAACTGCAAGATATAGTCCATCTTTTGATCAATGATCTCAGTTGGGTCATCAGTGCTGTTTGTAATATACGTGCAGCACTTCACACCATATTGAGTTGCCAATGTGACACAGTACCCTCCCGTCACGGCTGTGATATAATTGAGGACCATCCTGTGCTGGATCAGTTGTGTTTTGTACGCTTGCAACTCCCTTCCCGTATACTTGAAGGTGTCGTCATACATCTCAGTGATATTATCTATCAGGTTCGCTAGCGCATGGATATACCTATAATTTATAATGCCTCTGGCAGTACGGGTGATATCTAATGCGAGAAGGAATTGAATCCCAGTGGATTTGTGGATCAAATCAGAGGCTACGTGCTCTGTCCTATCTATGAGGTATCTCTTAACGATGTGTTCATAATGAGTATGAGTATAAGGAGCTTGAGCACTGCAGTGAACGTCTTTCATCTTATCATGGGTTATGGTCATAACCTCTGGCAACACTCTTCCAATGTAGCACAAGCCCTCTGAGTTTGGGGCAAGCCACTTATACGCCTTCCTCCCACATATGAAATAAGCATCATCGGGGAGAACATATGGGACAGAATATGACATTACCATATTGCAAACTTTCCAAGTGAAAAATCCTATCCCTCTCTCATCTGTTCAGTACACGTATCAGGCTGTATGATATGCGCACAGTACCCTGGTGATACTTCTCCAACCCGCATGGTCTTACTTCCTTGAGTTTACCTATACCGAAAATACCTTCCACTGTTGGCTATTTGGCGTATAAGTTCAGAGTCTACGGGTATCCTATCAGCTCTGTGCGAAAATGCCATGGTCTGGTTATTCCATGTCACCTCCCAATTTCCCGGCTTTCGGGAATTGGAAATGTTGAAACATACTAAGGATCTATCTACATGGTACTGGTGGAGCTTCAAACTAGGGGGCCTAGAAATATTAAATTTCTTGTCCACCGGTCTCCCACCCCGTAATTCGAGTACCTCATCTATTGCTAAAGGGTACGGTACTAATCTTGACTTGCTCTGACCTTGAGGTACTTGTGAGCACACCCAGCATTCTGTCTGGTTTAAGACCTTACCCACTAGTGAGTGGTAATCACTCAATGGATGACGGTCCATGTTGATATTAAGGCTGGACTGACATCTCTGGATGCACCCATCCTCAACTATGTTTTCACAATTCCTACAAATGCAATCTTCCTCAGCCAATAACCCTTCACAATGCCTCCTAGTTTCTAGACTACCAGATCGTTTTCTGATACTCGCCTTTGCTCGATGGATGTGTTGCTCTTGGAATTCTACAAATCCGTCCTTGCCATCAGAACCCATTCCAGATCCTTTCTCGACCTCTCTGGTACTCTCACCAAAACAGACTGTTCTCGTCAACAACAGGATTAACAGGAAAACCCAGAATGCAGTCTCTTGGGGTAAGTCCATCTTGTTAAGGGGAGAGAAAGGGAACAAGAAGGGGGAGGAAAGGAAGGTAATGGGAGATGGAGAAAATAATAAAAAGGAAAAAGAAAACTGGTGCGACAACCGCCTCTGATCTTGTTGTTCTCCGCGCTCAGGTGCCGTGACAACAGTCCTGCCTCTCAGCTTTCTTGGAACAGACACTCCAGTGATACAATGTTCTCTACACTCTGCTCTTTGTCACGGGCTCTCTCTGGGTCAGCGACATTCTTACAGTGGGACGAGTGGACCCAAGTCTCTCTCTCGGCAACCTTTAATGCTGTCGTGCTGGTTAGTAAGACTTGGTACGGTCCTTCCCACCTGTCAATGAGGCAACCTGAGCGTAGAAAATTTTGAATCATTACATAATCCCCAGGTTCAATGTCATGACAATTACTGTTTGGTAGGTCAGGAATCACCAGCTTCAGATTTCTGTTTTGATTCCTCAACTGCTGGCTCATCTTAACCAAATATTTTACAGTCACTTTGTTATTGCATTTCAAATCATCCTGGGGGTCAATCATTACATGGGGTTGTCGACCAAAAAGAATCTCAAAGGGTGATAGGTTAAGGGGGTACCTGGGAGTGGTTCTGATGCTGTACAATACAAGTGGCAAAGCCTCTGGCCACAACAATCCAGTTTCAGCCATCACTTTGCTCAGCTTGTTCTTAATAGTGCTGTTTACTCTTTCCACCTTCGCACTCGCCTGTGGGCGGTACGGAGTATGCAGCTTGCTATTAATTCCCATCAGTTTACACACAACCTGAAAGACCTCACCTGTAAAATGGGTACCCCTATCGTTTTCAATTATTCTAGGGATACCGTATCTGCACACAAATTCCTGCACAATTTTCTTTGCAGTGAATGTAGCAGTATTTGTGGCAGCAGGGAACGCTTCTACCCAATTTGAAAACACGTCAATACAGACTAATACATATTTTAAATTTCTGAAGGGTGGTAACTGTATGAAATCAATTTGTATTACCTGAAAAGGGCCATCTGTCGGCGGGATATGGGATGGTTCTGTTGGTATTGACTTTCCAATATTCTTCCTCAAGCAGATAAGACATGTCATTGCTCTCTTACCCACATGAGAAGAGAATCCTGGCGCACACCAGTAAGCTCTCACCAGCTTACACATACCCTCTTTACCCAGATGAGTCAGACCGTGTGCCACCTCAGCTAAGCTTGGAAGATATGCTCTGGGGGCTACTGGCTTACCCTGTCCAGAGTCCTGAGGACTCCTGGCCATATACTTTTGACTTCCAGACTGCCTTTTTCCTGTGGAGAACACAAATTTAGCATTTCACTTAATTTTTGTGTGTTGACGGTGTTGAATACCATCAGTGGTGTGATATCTGTTTGTATGGGGGTGCTGGCTGCTGATTTAGCAGCTTTGTCTGCCCGGCTGTTACCAAGTGACACTGGGTCTTGACTGTAAGTGTGGGCTTTGCACTTGATAACAGCCACTCTGTCTGGTTCTTGTATCGCTGTTAGAAGTCTTTTTATATGGGATGCATGCGCTACAGGTGTGCCAGCTGCCGTCATAAAATTTCTGAGGCGCCATAGGGCCCCGAAATCATGCACTACTCCAAAGGCATACCTAGAATCTGTATATATATTGGCTGACCTACCCTTGGCCAGTTCACACGCTCTGGTTAGGGCAACCAGCTCAGCAACTTGTGCTGAGTGCGGTGGGCCCAGGGGTTCAGCTTCTATGATACTTCTGTCATCTACGACTGCGTATCCAGTACACAGGTCTTCCGAGTCCGTCTGTCTGTGGCAACTACCGTCAGTGTAAAAAGTAAAATCTACGCCTTCCAGTGGGTTGTCACTAATGTCGGGTCTTGCAGTGAAAGTTTGGTTCAGATATTCCATACAATCATGTGTGTCAGTGTCTGTACTAAATCCTCCTTCACCATCATTCTCTTCCTCCACCATTTGTGCCTGTCCAGGCACACCTGGTAGATTAGTTGCAGGATTTAGTGCACTGCATCTCTTTATGGTGATGTTTACAGGGGTCATTAGTGCTAATTCCCACCTTGTAAACTGTGCAGATGAGACATGTCTAGTTTGGGCAGAGTTCAGTAAGGCTGACACTGCATGAGGTGTATGAATGGTCAGGTTGTGTCCTAACACTACGTCTTCGCTTTTACTCACTAGCAAGGCTATCACTGCAACACTTCGCAAGCATGTGGGGAGAGACCGCGCTACGGTGTCCAACTGTGCACTGTAGTAAGCTACCGGCCTGCTGGCATCACCATGTCTCTGGGTTAGGACGCCTGCCACGCACCCAGCACTTTCCGTACAGTACAATTTAAAAGGTTTCCCATAATCTGGCATGCCTAATGCAGGTGCCTGTGATAGTAGACACTGTTTAAGTCTCTCAAATGCCAGTTCGGACTCATTTGTGTGAGAGATCCGATCTGGTTTGTTCGAGGAGACCATTTCCTGCAAAGGTAAAGCCAGTATGGAGAACCCTGGGATCCAGTTTCGGCAGTACCCACACATTCCAAGGAAAGTGCGGATCTGCTGCTGGGTTTGTGGCAGAGTCATGTCGCGAATCGCCTGTATTCTATCAGCAGTGAGGTGTCTAAGTCCTTGTGTCAAGCAATGTCCCAAATACTTTACCTTGTTCTGGCACAACTGCAACTTGTCCTTTGAAACCTTGTGTCCCGTATTAGAAAGGTGAAACAGAAGCTGTTTCGTGTCTTTCAAGGACGCTTCGAGTGAATCGGAACACAGCAGTAAGTCATCTACATACTGTATTAATACTGACCCGCTCTCAGGTTGAAAGGACTGTAAACAGTCATGCAAAGCCTGGGAGAAAATACTTGGGCTGTCAATGAAACCTTGGGGTAGGCGAGTCCAGGTGTACTGTACTCCCCTGTATGTGAATGCAAACAAATATTGGCTGTCAGGGTGCAGAGGGACCGAAAAGAAAGCAGAACAGAGGTCAATTACAGTGAAAAATTTTGCAGTAGGGGGAATTTGCATGAGAATGACAGCTCGATTTGGCACTACGGGGAATTGGCTCTCAACTATCTTGTTTATCCCCCTTAGAAAGGAGAGAAAAGACAAAAAACCCTTGTTTGGGAGCACTCGTTTATAATGATTTGTATGATATGAGTAAAGTAAATGATAAGTGTAATAAAACTTAACCTTTTAATTGTTTCTTGAATAAAAAGGAATTAATGTGGAATAATTTTGAGACTCGTGTCTGATGTTTGCAAGGAACTTGTTTAACCTTTTTAACAAATGAGGTACAAGTTATTGAGAGAAGGTGAAAATATCAGAAGCAATATGTTTGATGGATATCCGTGTGTTCTGATGAAATAAATGTATCCAGAACAATCACTGTGCATGCCTAGAAATGAAGGTATTCAATGGAAGTGTGGTATGGTAGCAAGACTGAATTGGCTGAACAAAATTTTTTGAGAAGGAAAGAGAAGGGGGGCCCACTGCACCTGGTATTCTCAGGAGGTTTCCCATCCTGATACTGACCAGGCTATACCTGCTTAGCTTCCGAGATCGGACAAGATCGGGCGTATTCAGGGTAGTATGGCCGTGGGCCTATTGTGGGAAATATGTGGGAAAAGATGAAAAGGGAGAAAATCCACTCCTAATGTCCGTACTGTGCATATACCAACCATGTGTAGTCTGGGAGTGTTTTTCCAGAAGCAGGAGTAAAGAAATGGAAAGTGTTGGAGAATTAAAAAGGGCCCACCGCACCTGGTATTCTCAGGAGGTTCTCCTTCCTAGTACTGACCAGGCCATGCCTGCTTAGCTTACAATTTACACACATCTTGCATTATTCTTTCAATATTTCTGTGAGAGCTTCACCATCTGCCAAACTTCACTTACCACACCATACCTTTATCAATTCCAGACACTTAGAACCATCTTGACACACTTTGTCCGGAATTACCATTGGAGACCATCAGTGGCCTTGGTTGAGTGTGAAGTACAGAAAGCAATTTACTCTCCCTTTCCATTCTTATTTTTTCCACACTGGCCCACGGCCATACTACCCTGAATACGCCCGATCTTGTCCAATCTCGGAAGCTAAGCAGGCATGGCCTGGTCAGTACTAGGAAGGAGAACCTCCTGAGAATACCAGGTGCGGTGGGCCCTTTTTAATTCTCCAACACTTTCCATTTCTTTACTCCTGCTTCTGGAAAAACACTCCCAGACTACACATTGTTGGTATATGCACAGTACGGACATTAGGAGTGGATTTTCTCCCTTTTCATCTTTTCCCACATATTTCCCACAATAGGCCCACGGCCATACTACCCTGAATACGCCCGATCTTGTCCGATCTCGTAAGCTAAGCAGGTATGGCCTGGTCAGTATCAGGATGGGAAACCTCCTGAGAATACCAGGTGCAGTGGGCCCCCCTTCTCTTTCCTTCTCAAAAAATTTTGTTCAGCCAATTCAATCTTGCTACCATACCACGCTTCCATTGAATACCTTCATTTCTAGGCATGCACAGTGATTGTTCTGGATACATTTATTTAATCAGAACACACGGATATCCATCAAACATATTGCTTCTGATATTTTCACCTTCTCTCAATAACTTGTACCTCATTTGTTAAAAAGGTTAAACAAGTTCCTTGCAAACATCAGACACGAGTCTCAAAATTATTCCACATTAATTCATTTTTATTCAAGAAACAATTAAAAGGTTAAGTTTTATTACACTTATCATTTACTTTACTCATATCATACAAATCATTATAAACGAGTGCTCCCAAACAAGGGTTTTTTGTCTTTTCTCTCCTTTTCAATTGTAGCCAAGCCTACAAAATTCCTGGGAGCACCGCCAATCATTAGCAGTTTAAAACTTCTTGCTAACTGCATATACATTGGTTTCTTTATGTTATTTCTATATTCAGTTTAGATTGTTAAGACTAGTGCGGCTCCATATTGAATTTATTATCCCCCTTAGACCTTGCACTAGCCTGTAACCCCTCCCCCCACTCTTTTTCACAGGGAAGATGGGACTATTGGCAGTGCTGGACGTCCTAACTAGGATGCCCTGTTGTAGCAAGCGCTCTATGACTGGGTATACTCCTAATTCCACCTCTAGCTTCAGAGGATACTGAGGGATTTTTGGAGCTATCCTACCATCTTTTACTTGCACTATTACAGGAGCTACATTTGCCATCAATCCAGTGTCTTGTCCATCTTTGGTCCAGAGGGATTCCGGTATCTGGGAGATCATTTCCTCTACCTTGGATGGACACCTGTCTATAACAGTAGAGTGTGACATTAACCTTTGTGGGGTGTCTAACATATCCTGCACTTCCTGAACGTGATTCTCGGGTATATCTAAGAAGACACCCTCAGGAGTATAATATATGACACACCTTATCTTACACAATAAATCTCTCCCAAGTAGATTAGTCGGAGTCGATACAGCTAGCAAAAAGGAATGCTTGGTCAGCAAAGGCCCTATCGTAATCTCCGCTGGTCTACTTAAAGGGTAGTGTTGCACTATTCCTGTTACTCCCATTGCTGAAATTGTTTTACCCGTTGTTTTCATACCTACCGTTGAATTTAACACTGACCTGGCCGCCCCTGTATCTACAAGAAAAGGTAGTGATCTACCAGCTACATCAACTGTGACCTCAGGTTCACTACCTAGGCTAGCAATCAACTTCACTGGCTGCAGACTACAGGTGTGGCCTAACCCCTATTGTATGTTGTGACCCTCCTGCAGCACGCTGGCAGCTACAATATGTGAGGGGGGTATCTGAGAATTTTCAGAGGTCTGCCAGTCCCTCCTAGGTGGGTACCTCCTTGTTTCCCCTGCATGTGGCTCATAACTCCTCCTATGCGATCCCTGATCCCTATTACATGTATCATAATGTGGTTCATGTTCTGGTCTAGGGGGTTGGTATACCTGATTTGTGTCCTTATACCTACAATTCCGTGCATAGTGTCCTTCCTTCTGGCAGTTATAACATTTTACTACATACGACTTACCATCAGGGGTCTGGGGTTTCGGCTGATGTGGCTTCGTTGTCAGGGCTTTTATACTTCTGTCATCAGCTTATCCCCCTGTGACTCCCTGTGCTTAATGATGTTCCGATCGTGCTCGATAGCGGACTCCCTTAATGCAGCCACTGAGATACCTTTCCAGTTAGGTTGAGTGGTTTGTACCCTTGTTCTTAATGTTTCTTTTAAGCCGTCCATTAATACTGACACAGCTACCTCCCTGCGGTGTACATTTTCCTTAATGTCCTCGACCCCAGTGTATCTAGCCATTTCCTGCAGTGCTCGATGGAAATATTCAGACGCCGTTTCACCTTCTTTTTGTCTTATGGAAAAGATTTTATTCCATTTAACAACCGTAGGGAAATATACTCCTAATTGTAGATTGATCTGTCGTACATTCTCCTGAGTGTATTCATTAGTGAGAGGTACTTCTACGTCTAGTTTACAATCAGTAATGAATTTCACGGGGTCAATATTGGAGGGTAAACATGCCCGTTCGCCAATCTTTGTTTGTGGGTTCGGTGGCGTTACCTAATTCTCTAACAAACCTCTGGCATGCGGCTAGATCCTTTCTGGGATCGGGAAATTCAGACATAATTGTCCTCACTTCTGTCCGGGACCAAGGACAATGCATAGCAATGTTCCTGACGGGAGTGACTCCCTGAGCGTCAGTCCTCCCATTGGGGACTGCGATCACCCTGACAGGATTTAGTTCAATTACATCATTCTGAGTTGCTTCTACAATGTGAGGTGCAATTGTCTCTGCATAATGTACTGTACCATACTTATCTGTGGACACGACCTCACCTACTCCTCCGCTAGGGGCCTTCACTACTCTTATTGGTTGGTCCGTGCCCACCTGGGTGTCTCGTATGGTGGCTGCTAGAGAGAGTGCCGATATTTTTGCTGGGCTCATCTTCTTGCTCGCAGTCCTGAGGGAAGTTTAAAATGGGATACAACTTGCACGGGTTAGCATTAGTACATTTATTTACTTTACTCTTATCATATATCAGTATGCCATTGTCTGTAGCCACTTTCTCCCCTGTAATATACGGTGGTGGTGGTGCGGTTGCCATCAGTTCCCTGCTAGGTTTAGAACCGGCTGCGTGAGCTAGTTCCCTCTGCATATCACCCTCTTGCGCCATAAATGTAAACAGTTTGTGTGTCTGACCCTTTGTTTTCGGGATTTTATCAGACATATCCTAAACCTTAAATTCTGCAACACCTCTGGTTCAAAACTGCCTACCCTAGGGAATGGTTCCCTATCTTCCGCAGTCATACGTTCCCATTCATTGCATAAAACCTCTGTGTGTGATCCATACTTCTCACACATTATGTACCTTGCTGACCCTCTGGGCCGCGGAACATCAACCTGAACCCTGGTTGAGCGTCCCTTACTTGAGCAACTGGCCCCCATATTTTGCAGGTATTGCCTTTTCAGCTAATTCCTACAAAAAAACAAAATACTCAATATAAGGCAACGGTGAAAGTTCAACGAGTGCTCTCACCCACTCACGCCCACGTTGGCCAATACTACCAAATGCTGTCGTCAGCGAAGTTAGTATCCAACCTAGGGCCCCTGTGTAACCTCTATTTACTGAAAGTATATGGGAGTGACTTACCCTTCCCAGTTAATATTGGTTGTTGGAGATTTCATGAGTGACCAGCGAAACTCCCTTAAAACAAATTTTTTGTTACACAAATCACGCTTGCGTATGCTACACCCAGCGCTAATGATCCAGCGATTTTACGCAAAGCTCGTAAAAAGGGTATCACGTTGCACTAAGTATTGCACTCACGAACGCGCGGTACAATCGCACAGCGTATAGGTAACTGTTACTTATCCGCCGTACGACCAATGGAATCGTTTTTCAGGCTGCGAAACCTCAGTATCAATCAAATGGCCTATATGGGTTTCTTCGCTAACCCCTTTTGGTTGCGGCACCTAAACAAAACCTCGCTGACCTTTTGGTCTGCGGTACTCTAAACCTTCGCTGACCTTCTAGCCTGCGGTATCTGCTACCTTGCTCCTTTGTACCTTAATTAATGTTAACATGAGCAAGCCAGTCTCACGCCACCAAGTGTCCACTCACCTGGTGTGGTCTCCTACGGGATCCCGAATTCCCTGGGTCCACAAAACCTTTATTGTTTGCACACTCACGCTTGTTCACTCAAATACACTTTGGTTTTTCTGTACAGAAAATTAACTTTCATTCAGATAAACAGCCTTCGTACCAGAGGTAATGCAGTAAAAAAGGTTTTATTTAAACTAAATCTTGGACACTTAGTAATTTGTGCTATTACCGCGTGGCTACCGTTTCGCGCCTAAACTAAACAATGCTATTGTGTAATTTGTACTTAGCGGCCGTATCCTTACACACGTTGCGTAAGCACGCGATCGTGCGTAAGTCTTTACGTTGCGTACGCAGTCCCTTCCTTTGTCCGCGACACGTGTACAAAGACCGTACGTCCGCAATAGTACAAATCCCACACTTCTATAAATGTAAGTGATATTACCTATAATCGCTCACTTAACACCACACACAGTTTCTTCTGTATAAACCTTTACAACTAGGCCAGGCTGCGTGTGCGTCTTACACTTACTTCCTTAATATCTAGTCTATATTTTAACTAAATAGCAACAAATTTCTCAGCACAGGTCAAAATGAATCTAATAATCAATACTTATGGCAACAATGCGAGCAGATATGCAAAGTACAAAATACAGGTGTATGCGTGTGTTGTGTGCGCATTTGGCGCCAAACAGAAATTCACAGACTTTAAAAATAGCTTTGCGTTCTTACCTTACGGATCCCATCAGCATCCCTACAAACCATGCAGAGCAGACGCTTATCTTATCAGCACTTGAGAAAGAGTTTACCAGAGTATCCACCAACCAGGAGAAGGCTAACGTGGATACCTGTCCGCCCTTTGCTGATAGATAAAGTCTGCTGTACCCTGCTAGGCTGTGGGTATGAGGAAAAACAGGACGATGCCCCCAATTGATAATGTCGATATTATCTTAAACCATAAAGCTATACCTCTAAACACACTCTTACCATTGAGCCGCTGCGGCCGCTAGACTTAATACACACGCTACGCACTTCGTACGCTATTTGCGTACAGAGTCCCATACGTCGTACATACTTAGCGTACACACGCCGCGCTGGGTGTACAGAGTACGCACAGCGCGCGCTCCCTCTTGATAAACTTTAAACTTATTCGTGATGCAATGCAATGTTATTCTTACACTCTAAACCTTGTGCCAAAAAGCACTGTAATGATGATACACCTTAAACCTTTACGCAGCGCTGAAGGTATAAAGTACCCGCTATGCACACACACCTTATCAATACACTTTAAACCTTATACAGTTAAAAACACTTTAAACCCTAGCAGGGAAATGAGGACACAACACCGATATGTAGTGAACCACAGGGTTCTAAGGCCACAGTGGATTATTTGAAAGGGGATAACAGTACAAGTTATACACTACAGAGCTAACAAGATAAATCTAAAACAGAATAATGGCTACAGTCAATGTACATACGTGAGAATGTTCGCTTGCGCAACCCGGCCGGTCCTCCGCTTATCAGGTAGATAGCGTTCAGAGTCTTCTGACCGGCCAGGCAACAATAGGCTTTTTATACACAACTTCCATATACAATACAATGGTCACTGTAATCCCTTTGTCTATTGGACACAGAGATGCATCTATACATTACAGGAGAGGTCATAGGTTGATTTGAAAAGGTGGGCGATGTCTTTCCCCAACTGCTCTTGTGGGTGGTATCCTCTGGATTCCCGCCACATACATAATATACAGTAAATACAGTTATATTCTATATTCTACTTCTGCACATAACTATACGCAGGAACATGCGATCTTTCTCTAACCAACACCGGAATGTTAACCTTAAAATACCCTACAGCTGGATACTAGACATCACCCTATAACCTTTGTCTGTCCCTTCCTATCATGCAAAGGTGGATCTCTTAGTCCTGGAATCATTTAAACTGTTGATACTTGCTGATGTGATGTAGGGGAACTATGTGTACAAAATGCACTATTTGGGTTAAATATGCAATGTTCTGATAACCCTCTATGCGCTCACATACTCCGCCGTAAATACCCATACCACGCGCATGATCACAGGAGCAATCCTACGCAAATTGCGGATATGTGCACGCACGGCAGAATAAGTGCGCGCGCAGCGGGCATGTGTATGGGTTTAGTACATGGTGTATGCATTACAATATTTTTCGACTTTGACAGGAGACATGGGCACTTTAAAAAAGAATTTAGATTATGGTGTGCTATGGCTCCTCCCTCTATGTCCCTCCTCCAGACCTCAGTTTGAATCTGTGCCCAGACGAGCTGGGTGCTGTTCAGTGAGCTCTCCTGAGCTTGCTGTAAGAAAGTATTTTGTTAAGTTTTTTATTTTCAGGGAGCTCTGCTGGCAACAGACTCCCTGCATCGTGGGACAGAGGGGAGAGAAGCAGCCCTACTCTCTGAAGATAGGTCCTGCTTCTTAGGCTACTGGACACCATTAGCTCCAGAGGGATCGTACACAGGATCTCACCCTCGTCGTCCGATCCCAGAGCCGCGCCGCTGTCCCCCTCGCAGAGCCGGAAGACAGAAGCCGGGTGAGCATGAGAAGCAAGAAGACTTCGAAATCGGCGGCAGAAGACTCCGGTCTTCACTGAGGTAGCGCACAGCACTGCAGCTGTGCGCCATTGCTCCCACACACACCTCACATACTCCGGTCACTGTAAGGGTGCAGGGCGCAGGCGGGGGCGCCCTGGGCAGCATTTGGGACCTCTTTGGCAAAAGTTTAGTTTTATACAGTTGGGCACTGTATATATGTATGAGCCCCCGCCAAAAATTGTACATTGAAGCGGGACAGAAGCCCGCCGCTGAGGGGGCGGGGCTTCTTCCTCAGCACTCACCAGTGCCATTTTTTCTCCACAGCTCCGCTGAGAGGAAGCTCCCCAGGCTCTCCCCTGCAGATACACGGTAGAAGAGGGTAAAAAGAGAGGGGGGGCACATAATTAGGCGCAAAAATCAATATAAACAGCGGCTACTGGGTTAACATTAAGTTACTGTGTTATTCCTGGGTTATATAGCGCTGGGGTGTGTGCTGGCATACTCTCTCTCTGTCTCTCCAAAGGGCCTTGTGGGGGAACTGTCTTCAAAAAGAGCATTCCGTGTGTGTGTGTGTGTGTGTGTGGTGTGTCGGTACGCTTGTGTCAACATGTTTGACGAGGAAGGCTATGTGGAAACAGAGCGGGAGCAAATTAATGTGGTGTCTCCGCCGACGGCGCCGACACCTGATTGGATGGATATGTGGAAGGTTTTAAATGATAATGTTAATTCCTTGCATAAAAGGTTGGAAAAAGCTGAAGCCTTAGGACAGTCAGGGTCTCAGCCCGTGCCTGATCCTATGTCGCAGAGGCCATCAGGATCTCAGAAGCGCCCACTATCCAAAATTGTTGACACAGATACCGACATGGATTCTGATTCCAGTGTCGAGTACGATGATGCAAAGTTACAGCCAAAATTGGCTAAATCCATCCGTTATATGATTATAGCAATTAAGGATGTGTTGCACATCACAGAGGAAACCCCAGTCCCTGACAAGTGGGTTCATATGTATGGGGAAAAGAGGCAGGAGGTGACCTTTCCCCTTCCACACGAGCTAAATGAGTTATGTGAAAAGGCTTGGGAATCTCCAGATAAAAAACTGCAGATTTCCAAACGGATTCTTATCCTCCTTTCCCGCCAACGGACAGGTTACGCTGGTTACGCTGGGAATCCTCCCCTAGGGTGGACAAAGCTTTAACACGCTTATCCAAGAGGGTGGCCCTGCTGTCACAGGATACGGCTACCCTTAAAGATGCTGCAGATAGAAAGCAAGAGGGTACCCTGAAGTCCATTTATACACATTCAGGTACCTTACTGAGGCCAGCGATCGCGTCGACCTAGGTGTGTAGTGCTGTAGCAGCATGGACGGACACCCTGTCTGAGGAACTTGATACCTTAGACAAGGATACTATATTGATGACCCTGGGGCATATAAAAGACGCTGTCCTATATATGAGAGATGCTCAAAAGACATTAGTCTACTGGGTTCTAGAATAAATGTCGATTTCTGCCAGAAGGGTCCTGTGGACTCTGCAATGGACAGGTGATGCCGACTCAAAAAGGCACATGGAGGTTTTACCTTACAAGGGTGAGGAATTGTTTGGGGAGGGTCTCTCGGACCTGGTCACCACAGCTACTGCTGGAAAGTCAAATTTTTTGCCATATGTTTCCTCACAACCTAAGAAAGCACCGTATTACCAAATGCAGTCCTTTCGATCACAGAAAAGCAAGAAAGTCCGAGGTGCGTCCTTTCTTGCCAGGGGCAGGGGCAGAGAAAAGAAGCTGCACAACACAGCTAGTTCCCAGGAACAGAAGTCCTCCCCGGCTTCCACAAAATCCACCGCATGCCGCTGGGGCTCCACAGGCGGAGCTAGGCCCGGTGGGGGCGCGTCTCCGAAATTTCAGCCACAAGTGGGTTCACTCCCAGTTGGATCCCTGGGCAATAGATATTGTGTCTCAGGGATACAAGCTGGAATTCGAAGAGATGCCCCCTCACCGATACCTCAAATTGGCCCTGCCAGCTTTCCCCCTCGAGAGGGAAATAGTGTTAACTGCAATTCACAAATTGTATCTTCAACAGGTGGTGGTCAAGGTTCCCCTCCTTCAACAAGGAAGGGGTTATTATTCGACCATGTTTGTAGTACCGAAACCGAACGGTTCGGTCAGACCCATATTGAATTTTAAATCCCTGAACATATACCTGAAAAGGTTCAAGTTCAAGATGGAATCGCTCAGAGCGGTCATCGCAAGTCTGGAAGGGGGGGATTTTATGGTGTCTCTGGACATAAAGGATGCATACCTTCATGTCCCCATTTATCCACCTCATCAGGCGTACCTCAGATTTGTGGTACAGGATTGTCATTACCAATTTCAGACATTGCCGTTTGGCCTCTCCACGGCACCGAGAATATTTACCAAGGTAATGGCGGAAATGATGGTACTCCTGCGGAAGCAAGGGGTCACAATTATCCCATACTTGGACGATCTCATAAAAGCGAGGTCAAGAGAGCAGTTGCTGATCAGCGTAGCACGTTCTCTGGAAGTGTTACGGCAACACGGCTGGATTCTAAATATTCCAAAGTTGCAGTTGATTCCTACGACTCATCTGCCTTTCCTGGGCATGATTCTGGACACAGACCAGAAAAGGGTTTATCTCCCGATAGAGAAAGCTCAGGAACTCATGACACTGGTCAGAAACCTATTAAAACCAAAACAGGTGTCAGTGCATCACTGCACTCGAGTCCTTGGAAAGATGGTGGCATCATACGAGGCCATTCCCTTCGGCAGGTTCCATGCGAGGACCTTTCAATGGGACATACTGGACAAATTGTCCGGATCACATCTTCAGATGCATCGGTTAATCACCCTATCCCCCAGGGCCAGGGTGTCTCTCCTGTGGTGGCTGCAGAGTGCTCACCTTCTCGAGGGCCGCAGATTCGGCATTCAGGACTGGGTCCTGGTGACCACGGATGCAAGCCTCCGAGGGTGGGGGGCAGTCACACAGGGAAGAAATTTCCAAGGTCTTTGGTCAAGTCAGGAGACTTGCCCTCACATCAACATCCTGGAACTAAGGGCCATATACAACGCCCTACGTCAAGCGGAGACCCTGCTTCGCGACCAACCGGTTCTGATTCAGTCAGACAACATCACCGCTGTGGCTCATGTAAACCGACAAGGCGGCACAAGGAGCAGGGTGGCGATGGTGGAAGCCACCAGAATTCTTCGCTGGGCGGAGAATCACGTAAGCGCACTGTCAGCAGTGTTCATCCCGGGAGTGGACAACTGGGAAGCAGACTTCTTCAGCAGGCACGACCTCCACCCGGGAGAGTGGGGACTTCATCCAGAAGTCTTCACGCAGATTGCAAGTCGGTGGGAACTGCCACAGGTGGACATGATGGCATCCCGCCTCAACAAAAAGCTACAGAGGTATTGCGCCAGGTCAAGAGACCCTCAGGCAATAGCTGTGGACGCACTGGTGACACCGTGGGTGTTCCAGTCGGTCTATGTATTTCCTCCTCTTCCTCTCATACCCAAGGTGCTGAGAATCATAAGAAAATGAGGAGTGAGAACAATATTCATTGTTCCGGATTGGCCAAGAAGGACTTGGTATCCAGATCTGCAAGAAATGCTCACAGAGGACCCATGGCCTCTGCCTCTAAGAGAAGACTTGTTGCAACAGGGGTCCTGTCTGTTCCAAGACTTACCGCGGCTGCGTTTGACGGCATGGCGGTTGAACGCCGGATCCTAGCAGAAAAAGGCATTCTGGATGAGGTCATTCCTACGTTGATAAAGGCTAGGAAGGACGTGACGGCTCAACATTGTTATGCACACCAGTGCCTGCAGGAATGTACAGGTGTCAGAACTGTTATGCACTCCAGTGCCTGCAGGAATGTACTGGTGTTTGAACTGTTATGCACACCAGTGCCTGCAGGAATGTACTGGTGTCTGAACGGATAGGTATGCAAAACAAGTGAACTCACAGACAGACTGGGAAATATGACATTACGTACACAGAAGGTGATAGGGTAACAAAATACACACAAAGTGAACAGAGAAGCCCAGAGGCTAAGGAACTGGGTGTCTCCCTAGTATTAGTAATGCTCAGATGGGAAAAGCAAGATGTTGTGTTTTAATACGTAGAGAACCCGAAATGCTGTTGCTAAGGGCAACAGCAAAACCCTAAAGGGTTACCAACGGGTGTGGCAGTAAACTCCTTGGTCAGAGATGGAATAATAGACACAAGGAGAGTCTCCACAATCCTAATTCTCACTTGCCGTGCACAGGTTCAGTTTACTGCCACTAAGCTGACACCTGACACCTTGCACAGTGAGACAGGATTAGGCAGGCAAGTCTTAGAATACAGCCGCAAACTTGCTAAGTTCACAGAGTAGTAAAAGAACCCCAGCAAGCTAAACGACTGACTCCAGTCTTACTGCTAGGTCTGGATTGGCAGAGTGTAGTACCAAATCCCCAGGCCTATTTGCAGTAAGCAACAACAAATACAAAGCTACACAGTACTGGCTAACTTTCAGAAACTGACTAACCAACAAAGATTCAGCAGCATCTGCTTAACCTGAGAAGAGGCCTTATAAAGCAGGTGCTGTCCACGCCCCACTCAGACCTCCCAGACTGTGAGCACAAAAACCAGCACCGGATCCCCTGCCGTGCACAGAGCCTGTAACCACTGCACAGCAAAAGACCCGAACCGGAGTATCAGCTGCGCTCAGGTTACTCCGCTAGCACTTGTCTCCCGGTTGCCATGACGACGTGGCAGCACAGGGCAGGAGACCCTAACAGTACCCCACCTCTGACGAGGGGTCAAAGAACCCCTACCACCGGGTTTATCGGGGGGAACTGCGAGAAGAAAGAGCGTATCAGTCTGGGGGCATGAAGATCACAACTGCGCACCCACGACCGCTCCTCCGGGCTATACCCCTTCCAGTGCACCAAAAATGACAGCCGACCCCGAACCATCTTGGAGTCAAGAATCCTTTCAACAACAAACTCCCTCTGGCCACGTATCAGAAGAGGGGAAGGTCTTCCACTGGAAGAAGGATTACTAATCGCCCGTTTTAAAAGGGAACAATGAAATGTTTTATTGATACCCAAAGAACGGGGCAGATCTAACTGAAATGCCACCGGATTGATAACCCTGGTGATCTTATAAGGGCCGATGAACCGGGGGCCTAACTTATGAGATGGCTGTCTCAACTTCAAATTCTTGGTAGACAACCAGACGAAGTCTCCTAATTTGAAGCTGCAGGGTCTTTTCCGCTTATCAAAAACCCTTTTGGTCACTAATGACACAGACACAAGGGCTTTCTTCACTTTCCGCCAAATACCTCTAAGGACCGAAACCACAGAGGAACCACCAGGCGTGGAGTCCAGGGGGTCAAAAGAATTGGCCTTAGGATGATGCCCATACACACAAAGGAAGGGAGAGATCCCTGTAGCAGAGTGAGCCGCGTTGTTATAGGCAAACTCCGCCATGGACAGATGAGCAACCCAGTCAGTCTGACACTTGGAGACATAACACCTGAGGAACTGCTCCAAGGACTGGTTCACCCTTTCAGTCTGCCCATTAGACTGCGGATGGTAGCCTGACGACAAGCTAACAGAAATCTGGAGATCGGAACAAAATGCCCTCCAGAATTTGGCCACAAACTGGGATCCGCGGTCAGAGACCACATCAAGTGGCAACCCGTGGAGACGCACAACATGCAGCATAAATAATTCAGACAGGCATCTGGCCGATGGCAGCCCAACCAGTGGAACGAAGTGCGCCATCTTCGAAAACCTGTCAACGACAACCCAGATGGCTGTCATCCCCGAGGATTTGGGCAAGTCCACCACAAAATCCATTGAAATGTGGGTCCATGGCTTAGATGGGATAGAGAGTGGATGTAATGGGCCAACAGGAACCCCTCTAGGAGTCTTATTTCGGGCACAGATGTCACATGCCCGAACCCACTGATCCACATTCTTAGCCACCGAGGGCCACCACACCGCCCTAGATAGCAACTCCCGAGTTCTGGCAATACCCGGGTGACCTGCCGACTTCTTGGCATGGAATTCCAGGAACACTCGCTGTCTTAACCTAGGAGGCACAAACAAAAGACCTACCGGAAGGTCTGGAGGAGCCTGCTCCTGTGCTCTAAGGACTAATGATAAGAGGTCCTGGGTAATGCCCACTTTAATACATAGAAAAAGAACAAACGGCTGCGCTGAATATCAGGAACGAAACATAATGTACAGAGAGCCAACGTAAAAAATAACAATGTTTATTAATAAAACATATAAAAAGATTAATTATCAAATAACCGGTGAATAATATATATAAATATATATAAGAACAATCACTAGATGTGAACTAGTGGTATATTGTAATAACTCAGCTTATTGGGGTGAAAAGTTCCGTGATTCACTTGTTAGATAGTTGATAAATACCAGGTGTGTTGGTAGGATCCTAATGAATTAAAAGTCCCTCAGTTGAAATTGATATTCAATACCTTTCCAAAATGGGCTGGTAAGAGCCGAGCGTCCTCGGCTTCAATGTCCTGCAATGCCCATATACGCTGTGCAGCGGAAAGGAATGGACCGTCTCTCTCACAACCCGGTCGTGGCGGCGTGTGCGCTGAAGCCGCTGATGTCGGATGCTGTAGACGGAGGGTGCAGCGGGGACCAAGGAACACCTGGAAGATTTCACCTGAGCTGAGTGTGGATAGTGGCGGGTCCTGACGCGTTTCGTCACGTTCACGTGACTTTCTCAAAGGTAGATACCTGCCTCCTAGGTCATCCGGTATTTAAAGGCTGAGTTGATTAGTGTGGACAGGTGAATGTCATCAGCAATGTTAAAAGCAATAAAAATGCATAAAACGAAGGCTCTCATGTACTAACCCATAACATTATATATAGTTGGCAGAAATGACTAGAGAAAGATACATTTATAATAGACTTATTGGTGTCAGAGAAAGGTGTAAATTTAATGTGGTTATACTTTATATTGTAGTAAATAGTAAGCCATTGCAGATCATGGTTTCAGTTCAGGTGTCATGACAGGTGTATTGATTCACCACAAATTAGATCACCTAATAGCTTCACCTATAATGAGTAGCAGACATTTAACACAAGGTTCACTGGACAAATGTTATTATCCGTGTATATACTAGTGGTGCCGTTTTAGGTTAAGAGAAGTTTAATCAAAGGGAAAAAAAGTATATCTATTTATATAAATCACCTCTGCATAAAAAATCGGACCAAGAGGGAAAACTTTTTAAATGTTGGTATAGACATGATTCGAACTCTAGGATTCAAAACTAATGCTGGTCTGTCCTCTAACCTGATGCGCCACTGAGTCTGATGATTATATAGAGGACAGACTGAGAGATAAACACAGTAATTAGCTTGTTTCAATATATTGTAACACGGGTAAGAGTAGTCTAACAAATGGATATCTCATATAGAAGGACATATTCCTAATTTTATAGATGAATCTGATTAGTGATTAGAACATCCTTTGTATGCAACATCGTTATTAGATATAATAAAAATATCTTCTTTGTTGTGTTATGATAAAACTAAAAAATAAAAGATAAATAAAACAAAAACAAAAAAAGGAAAAAATATATAAACATATAAACAAAAAATGGGAAAAAAAGAAGAACAGTCCTACATATGATGATGATAATGTATTGCAGATGGACTTCCTTCATCAACCTCTAGATATTTCAGGGAATCATCACCAGTCAGATGATACCAAAGTATGTATTCATAATACAGATGTTTTATTTCATGTAAATATGCACTATAGGGTTGGGAAAGGGGGGGGGGGGGGAGGGGGGGGGGGATAGTTTCTATACTTGGAATTATTGGACAATCTGCACAGATGTTACTCAGATGTAATATAAGGAGAGTCGGAATAGAAATGAATTTTCATGAAAGATCAAATTCTATACTTTCATTGAGCCCTTCCGGTGTAAGTGTTCTTAATTTATGTATCCAATAATTTTCCCTAAGACATAGTTTTCTATATCTATCTCCCCCCCGTATTGTGGGTTTAATGATCTCTATACCCACTAGTTGGATGTCATCCGGATCTTTATGATGCTTTTCTAAAAAATGTCTGGAGACACTATGAAATATTAGGCCCTTTTGGATGTTACGTCTATGCTCAAGAAACCTCGTCCTGAGTTTACGAGTTGTTCTACCTACATACATTAAATTACATTTACAAACCAATATATAAATCACAAAGGAACTATTGCAATTGATATGAGAACATATCTCAAATTCAGATGAATCTGAGGCACCAAAGCTTTTTGTATTATTCTGAATATATGAACATGTGATACATTTTTTAGCACCACATTTGAAACACCCTACTATTTTCGGGAGCCACTGTATATTGCCAGCTGATGTTGAACTCTCATTAGTGAGTCTTCTATCAACAAAGAGGCTTGGAGCTAGTTGTTGTTGTAAATTATTTGATTTTCTAAATATCACTGAGGGGGTATCTTTAAGTTCAGATCGAAGGATCTTATCTGTAAGGAGAATAGAGTGATTATTGTAGATGATGTTTCTAATCTTAGAAGAAGCACAGTTGAACTGTGACATGAAATGTGGCTGGTCTTGTGCAAATTTACATATGTGGGTTTTTGTTTTCAGAAGATCCCTTCTATCTAAAGCATCCGTTCTCTCCCGTGCTGTTTCAATCAATCTTGCTGGATAGCCACGATTATAGAAAGATTTAGATAATTCATCCGCTTGTAATTGAAAGTCCACTCTATTGCTGCAATTACGTTTTATGCGTCTAAATTGTCCATAAGGGACATTGTTCAACCATGATTTGTGGTGTGAACTACTATAATGGATAAAGTTTAAAGTGTCTACCTCCTTGCGAAAGAGAACTCATTCTTTTATTAGGGGGAGATCCAGGAGCTTTTCAAATCAAAGATTGAAAAGAGATAGGAGTTATCATAATAACTTTAAAAATAATGCTAAGAAAGGGTTAAACCCAACTCAGCAGTATCAGACAGATAAATACTCATACCCTCCAAATATCAATAGACAGGATCCTGGACAGATCCCTTCTAGTAATATGTCCGGGACAGATCCCTCAGTGAGACCAAAGAACACTACACACATCAATCCCTCCTGTGAAACCAGTCTCCCTAACTCTAGTAATTTTTTAGAGAGGGATCAGAGGATTCTAAAACAAAAACTCCCATATCATATGCACAATCACTACGACATATTAAGAATAGACTCCCCAAAAAGACCAAGGGAAGAAGGCAGAGAGGATGCAGAGGAGGCAGGAGGTTACAAAGAAAAAAAGCGAGACATGAGACTATAAATCAGACCAATATCTATAATTTGTCCTCCACCCACATTTCTCCAGCAGAGTCTACACTTTTAGCTAAGGGCCTTAAATTTGCCCCTTCTAAACCACCTACATTTTTTAATTTATTTGTGGAACTCAATACCTATACACGCACTTTAGCACGCAAAAGGTACTTTGCAACTAAGAATTTGACTAAACGTAAACTTGATGGCACACCGATTCTGTTAGATGATCAAGATAGAGTAGGCATAGATATGCTGGAATCCCTACTTCTTGAAAACAATACTGTAGATTCTGGGGTACAGATCTATAATCAAAGTCGTACCAATGAACGTAATCTTAAATTTAGAAATAAATCGCAATTCTACCCACTACATTATAGGAGCCCAGCCATTGATATATTCTACAAGAAAACATTGGATGACTTTAATAGTCTATGTAAGAAAGAATCAAAAAGATTCAAATATAGACATAATCTAACAGTTCAGGAGAGATTGGCTTTACAAAAACTTGCCAATGATCCCTCCCTTGTCATTAAGTCGGCAGACAAGGGAGGAGGCATTGTCATTCAAAACACTGAGGATTATCTGACAGAGGCTTTCAGACAACTTAATGATAGGAATACATATGTTAAATTATCATCCAATCCTGCACATGATTTTCATAGATCACTAACTATTATAGTTAAAGATGCCTTGGATAAAGGCACCATATCCAAGGAAGAATCTAGATATCTGATTCCCACACACCCTGTCACTCCCACTTATTATCATTTACCCAAAATTCACAAATCCCTCACTGCACCCCCTGGTCGGCCAATTATTTCTGGTGTTGGGTCCCTCACTTCTAATTTATCACACTTTGTTGATTATTTTTTACAGCCACTCGCCTCCTCTTTACGCTCTCACATCAGGGATACTACATGTTTTCTAAATGATATTTCAAACATTAATTGGAAAAGCTCCTATTTCTTTATGACCTGCGATGTGCAGGCATTATACTCTAATATTCCGCATAAGAGAGGTCTATCTACGATAGCAGAATCTCTCTCTAAAACTAGTACGATTGATTCAGAGTTACAAAAATTCATACTGGACTCAATCAATTTTATATTATCTCACAATTTTTTTGTATTTAATAAGGAATATTATTTACAGATACTTGGGACGGCCATGGGGACGAGGTTCGCGCCGAGCTTCGCTAACCTATACATGGGTGCCTTCGAGGAGGAGCATGTGTGGGGGCGGAGCTGCGGCGCGGACCTCGTCTACTATGGCCGTTACATAGATGACATGTTTTTTATCCTTGATGGTGACATATCCTCATCTTCTGATCTCATCACTTCTTTGAATAACAACAGTTATAATTTAATTTTCACTGGTACTGCGCACCAATCATCCATCACTTTTTTGGATATTTCACTTGATATTATTGAGGGCAAAATATCCACAAAAACGTTTCGCAAGGAGGTAGACACTTTAAACTTTATCCATTATAGTAGTTCACACCACAAATCATGGTTGAACAATGTCCCTTATGGACAATTTAGACGCATAAAACGTAATTGCAGCAATAGAGTGGACTTTCAATTACAAGCGGATGAATTATCTAAATCCTTCTATAATCGTGGCTATCCAGCAAGATTGATTGAAACAGCACGGGAGAGAACGGATGCTTTAGATAGAAGGGATCTTCTGAAAACAAAAACCCACATATGTAAATTTGCACAAGACCAGCCACATTTCATGTCACAGTTCAACTGTGCTTCTTCTAAGATTAGAAACATCATCTACAATAATCACTCTATTCTCCTTACAGATAAGATCCTTCGATCTGAACTTAAAGATACCCCCTCAGTGATATTTAGAAAATCAAATAATTTACAACAACAACTAGCTCCAAGCCTCTTTGTTGATAGAAGACTCACTAATGAGAGTTCAACATCAGCTGGCAATATACAGTGGCTCCCGAAAATAGTAGGGTGTTTCAAATGTGGTGCTAAAAAATGTATCACATGTTCATATATTCAGAATAATACAAAAAGCTTTGGTGCCTCAGATTCATCTGAATTTGAGATATGTTCTCATATCAATTGCAATAGTTCCTTTGTGATTTATATATTGGTTTGTAAATGTAATTTAATGTATGTAGGTAGAACAACTCGTAAACTCAGGACGAGGTTTCTTGAGCATAGACGTAACATCCAAAAGGGCCTAATATTTCATAGTGTCTCCAGACATTTTTTAGAAAAGCATCATAAAGATCCGGATGACATCCAACTAGTGGGTATAGAGATCATTAAACCCACAATACGGGGGGGAGATAGATATAGAAAACTATGTCTTAGGGAAAATTATTGGATACATAAATTAAGAACACTTACACCGGAAGGGCTCAATGAAAGTATAGAATTTGATCTTTCATGAAAATTCATTTCTATTCCGACTCTCCTTATATTACATCTGAGTAACATCTGTGCAGATTGTCCAATAATTCCAAGTATAGAAACTATCTCCCCCCCCCTCCCCCCCCCCTTTCCCAACCCTATAGTGCATATTTACATGAAATAAAACATCTGTATTATGAATACATACTTTGGTATCATCTGACTGGTGATGATTCCCTGAAATATCTAGAGGTTGATGAAGGAAGTCCATCTGCAATACATTATCATCATCATATGTAGGACTGTTCTTCTTTTTTTCCCATTTTTTGTTTATATGTTTTTTCCTTTTTTTGTTTTTGTTTTATTTATCTTTTATTTTTTAGTTTTATCATAACACAACAAAGAAGATATTTTTATTATATCTAATAACGATGTTGCATACAAAGGATGTTCTAATCACTAATCAGATTCATCTATAGAATTAGGAATATGTCCTTCTATATGAGATATCCATTTGTTAGACTACTCTTACCCTTGTTACAATATATTGAAACAAGCTAATTACTGTGTTTATCTCTCAGTCTGTCCTCTATATAATCATCAGACTCAGTGGCGCATCAGGTTAGAGGACAGACCAGCATTAGTTTTGAATCCTAGAGTTCGAATCATGTCTATACCAACATTTAAAAAGTTTTCCCTCTTGGTCCGATTTTTTATGCAGAGGTGATTTATATAAATAGATATACTTTTTTTCCCTTTGATTAAACTTCTCTTAACCTAAAACGGCACCACTAGTATATACACGGATAATAACATTTGTCCAGTGAACCTTGTGTTAAATGTCTGCTACTCATTATAGGTGAAGCTATTAGGTGATCTAATTTGTGGTGAATCAATACACCTGTCATGACACCTGAACTGAAACCATGATCTGCAATGGCTTACTATTTACTACAATATAAAGTATAACCACATTAAATTTACACCTTTCTCTGACACCAATAAGTCTATTATAAATGTATCTTTCTCTAGTCATTTCTGCCAACTATATATAATGTTATGGGTTAGTACATGAGAGCCTTCGTTTTATGCATTTTTATTGCTTTTAACATTGCTGATGACATTCACCTGTCCACACTAATCAACTCAGCCTTTAAATACCGGATGACCTAGGAGGCAGGTATCTACCTTTGAGAAAGTCACGTGAACGTGACGAAACGCGTCAGGACCCGCCACTATCCACACTCAGCTCAGGTGAAATCTTCCAGGTGTTCCTTGGTCCCTGCTGCACCCTCCGTCTACAGCATCCGACATCAGCGGCTTCAGCGCACACGCCGCCACGACCGGGTTGTGAGAGAGACGGTCCATTCCTTTCCGCTGCACAGCGTATATGGGCATTGCAGGACATTGAAGCCGAGGACGCTGGGCTCTTACCAGCCCATTTTGGAAAGGTATTGAATATCAATTTCAACTGAGGGACTTTTAATTCATTAGGATCCTACCAACACACCTGGTATTTATCAACTATCTAACAAGTGAATCACGGAACTTTTCACCCCAATAAGCTGAGTTATTACAATATACCACTAGTTCACATCTAGTGATTGTTCTTATATATATTTATATATATTATTCACCGGTTATTTGATAATTAATCTTTTTATATGTTTTATTAATAAACATTGTTATTTTTTACGTTGGCTCTCTGTACATTATGTTTCGTTCCTGATATTCAGCGCAGCCGTTTGTTCTTTTTCTATGCTATCACCACAATACTACACATAGTATTCCGGCAAGCGCAGACTATCGGGAACATAAAATTGTGATTATTTAATTCTATGAAACACGTATTGGTTTTCACTTTTTATTTTGATGATTAGGCGCTCGTTTGTTGCAGTTTTTTGTTTTGGTCCACTTTAATACATGATGGGGACACAATGGGCAACGGCTCCTCGGTGGTCTCCTGGATTGGAGCAAAACTCTGCGAGAGCGCATCAGCCTTGATGTTTTTTGACCCAGGGCGATATGTTATCAAAAAATTAAAGCGAGCGGGGGCGTGGCCTAGCCAGCAATAGGGAAAGCTGTGATCCTGTGGAGCTCCAGGATAAATACTATATTAACAGTGCCCTGGCCCAACTTAATCACGCCTGGCTGGCCTGTACCTGTATACCCAGACTTGCTGACCCGTCCGGCACCAGGAGCCGGGAGCTGCGGAGTCGGGGGGGCCCTGCTTTGCCCCTCGCAGATTGCGGCCTACCTGCGGTATTGGAGCCGGGGCCTCGATTTCTGTGGCGGGCCGCCGAAGTGACCCGTCCGCTGGAGCCGGACCGTCCCGCCTCCCGCCGAGGATTAGCTGTCCCACCCTCCTGATACCCTCCGCTGTGGGGACCATCGCCGCGCTGCCTGCGGACACCCCCGGGGGCCGCGGACTGCTGAATCCGACTGAGGTGAGGGCTGCTGCTGCGAGCGGCGGCGGCCATCTTGCGGTTGGCGCCGCCACATGCTCCACCATTGCTGCGGTTGCTGGGCCGGTATTCACAGGAGTCCCCGTGCCTGACACCACACCTGTAACACCCCCTGTGCTGACACTGTGCTTTGGTGGCCCCAGACATATAGCAGACCCACAGGACGAGACAGCTCCGGCGGCCATATTGGGACTGGCGCCAGCACAAATCCTGTTCCCCAGCTTCCTCCTTCCACAGTGCAGGGACAGCAGAGCCTTGAGAACTACTGGGCCTCCCTACACTACCACACAAGCTAGCTATCTAGCCGAGGCCCGCTGGTCCAACCTGACCTGTCGCGACCTGGTGACCTCCAAACTGCCTCTCCCTTGTACCCAACACCAGTGATACTGAGCGTCACCTACGATTGTCACAAACCCCTCCGCATCATCACCAATCTAGAGGCCTCCGGAGGAGATTGAGGGTGACTCGCTGGCCGCTGTCCATAACACCGGGCGATTATTGCTGCTGAAACGCTCTTGCACCCAGTTACCCACCCCTAGGTGGCTTCTGGACACTAAAAGTACCGCTCCTTCGGTCCAAGTCTCCCCGCATGACCGAATCCTCCGCATTCTCCAGCACTGTACCTACTTCCATTGCTGTCGCACTCACTTATCTACATTCTGCAACCGTACAACGCGGCAACGAAGCGCTGCCTCTGATCTACTAACGGCCGTCCGCGGCCGCGAATGTGACATCCGACCCACAACCCTCGGACCTCCTCTACCGCTGTGTCCAACGTACTCACAAACAGCACCGACTGGGTATACCTCAACTCTCTAAGACGCCCACCAATTCACATGCTCCACTGATCACACCATAACTAAGCCCTCCAGTGGTTCCCTCTCTGGCGACTAAATAATCCTACTTTACCCTCCTTCCTCAACGCTTTGTGTGGTCCCCTTTTCCTCCACACTCATTCGCCAACGTGCAATCATGTCCAAACCTAACCCGAACACAAGAAGACGTGCGGGTACAGATATTTCTCAACACTTCACCAAAACCGACAAGGGCGATAAACCCTCCCTACCCTCTGGCCCTCCCTCTCCCAGCCTATCCTTTCCAGGTGGAGACGACCCACTACCCTCGCCCGCCCCATCGACCAAAGAGGATATCATGGCTCTGAAGTCGCTCATAATGGACTTTAAAGAATCCCTAGAAACCAAACTCGACAGAGCAGTTACCTCTATTAGGTCAGATATCTCATCCTTATCCTCCAGAACCTCCAAACTGGAAGCCAGACAAGACGTTCTACAAAAAGACCACATAGAAACGGTCAGGGATATAGACCATCTCATCCAAGATATAACAGAGCTCCGATCCAAGAACGAGGACCTGGAAAATCGCGAAAGGAGAAATAACCTCAGAATCCGCAATATTCCAGAGTCCATTCTCCCGACAGCCCTCGAACCATACCTCCAAAGGCTGTTCTCCACTCTTCTACCAAGTGCAGATTCTCGAGAGCTACCACTGGAGAGAGCTCATAGAGCCCTCCGCCCTAGACCCCGAGACGGCGAGCCCCCGAGAGACGTCATCATGCGCTTCCTCAACTTCAAGGATAAAGAGATGGTCCTTCTCCCGACCCGGGGCAAGCCACACATAATGTTTGAAGATGTCAAACTGCAATTTTTTCAGGACTTAGCCCCCTCCACCATACTTAAAAGATGAGAACTCAGAGATCTAACATCAGCTCTCCGCACACGTGGTATCCGCTACCGCTGGGGTTTCCCCTTCAAACTCCTGATCGAGTATAATGGGAAGACAGTC
This sequence comes from Pseudophryne corroboree, assembly GCF_028390025.1. Classification (NCBI taxonomy): domain Eukaryota; kingdom Metazoa; phylum Chordata; class Amphibia; order Anura; family Myobatrachidae; genus Pseudophryne; species Pseudophryne corroboree. The sequence continues at coordinate 516,932,008 of NC_086446.1, forward strand.
GTCATTAAAGACCCGAGAGACGGAAACGACTTCCTATCACACCTGGAGGACTCTGACCCACTAGCTGACCACACCTCTGACCTTCATCCACCCTGATTGCCCCAGCATCTATAATTACAAAGACGCTTTGTTCATTATACTGTTATAATACCTCTATAGACTTCTTTAATTTCACATCTTAACCGTTCCATGAACATACTGTATTTTGCCTGTCCTTACCTCTCTCCAACCCACCTTGCTAATCCCGCTATTTGAAACCCCGCGGTTTAGGCTATCCTCCTAGGCCCGCCCACATATATGCCTCACGTAGCATACTAATAACTAACATGCTCTCTCTATTTCCATATAGGAACCAAGAGGCTCAGTTCGAAAATCTAACTACTTTTCAGTTTTGTTGTTGTTGTATTGCTATTATTGTACTTGTTGTTTGACTTCGCATGTTACCTTTTAACCACACACCACTTTCCCAAAGACTCATACGCCTCTCAACTACTATTGCCTCTATCACACAGACCACCACTGGAGGGACGTGTTCCTTCACTCCCTGTACTTACCACACAAGCCCAAACAGGCCCACACTGTTGTTTTCCAACATCTAGGCCCACCCCCATCCCCACCTCTTTCCCTCCGTGGAGGGAGTACGAGCGCAACCTGACGCTCCTCCACCTTGGATCCTTTGATCCCACGCTCTGTGCCCGTTCCTTCTCGCTGGTCGTAAGGAACTTCTACACAGGCCCACCCTACCTTCTCCCCCCCCCCCCCCTTTTTTTTCTTTTTTTTTTTCTTTTCCCTTCCTCTTTCTCCCTATCTCTCCCTTCACTTTCTTACTATTTCATTTTCTTATCCTCCTCTCCTTCTGCGCTTCCCTCTTTCTCCTTTGCGCACCCTCCCAACGCCATAAAAGATGCCCCTACTCCTGGCGTCTCTGAACGCCAAGGGCCTCAACACCCCCCAGAAACGCTCGTCACTATTCCACTCTCTCCAAACCTTAAAAGCGGGAATTGTGCTCATTCAAGAGACCCACTTCAAATCTCAATCACACCCTTCCCTAATCACTAGACGTTACCCAACGGCCTTCTACTCTTCAAGTCAATCGAAACACAATGGGGTGGCCATCCTGATCCACTCCAAAATCCCATTCACACTCCATTCATCCCACACAGACTCGGATGGCCGGTATATCATTCTTACGGGCACGCTCGGACACCTAGAATGCACGATCGCCACTGTCTACGCTCCCAACTCTGGGCAATCCTCTTTCTTTAACACCTTTTTCTCAGATCTGAACAAAATCAGAAAAGGGTACTTAATACTAGGAGGGGACTTCAACACTGTCCCAGACACCGATCTGGATAAATCTTCTGCCCAGTCCCGCCCCCATCGAGACTCTCCCTCACGCTCCTTAAACAAACATATCCTCGAATCTGGTCTCTTCGACGTTTGGCGAGCTCTCAACCCAACAGCCAGAGACTATACCTTCTTCTCAACCCCACACCAATCATACTCTCGCATTGATCTATTTTACTGCGGCGCATTGCTCTCCCGACACGTACTGGACTCATCTATTCTCACTAACCCTTGGTCAGACCACTCCATTATCACAGTCTCCTTCGACTTCCTTGACACCCCGACGACTCGCCCCAATTGGAGACTAAACGAAACGCTCTTAAAAATCCCTCAATTTCAGGAAGAGATCAAACTAGCTTTAGCCGACTATTTTTCCTTAAACATGACTGACTCTACTTGCACCCCACTAATCTGGGAAGCCCACAAAGCAGTAATCAGGGGACACATCATTAACTACGCATCACATAGGAACAAGGATCGCAAACAAAAAATATCATCCCTCACAGTTGAAGTCCACAACTTAGAAACACTACATAAGCAACGACCCTCGCAATCTCTCTACTCAAAACTCACTTCCACCAGGGCCACTCTGAACGCGTTGCTAGCCGAAAAAACCGAGCACTCACTCCGCTGGCTGAAACAAAAATTCTACGAAAAAAGTAATAAAGCCGATTCGCTATTAGCCGGCAGATTGAGGGCTCGGAAAGCGCACACTGCTATTCCGGCTATCAAGGACGAACAAAACACCCTCCAGTACAACCCAAAGACTATCAACTCTCTTTCGGACGTATTATGAGAAACTCTACAACTTACCAGACACTTCCTCCTCAATTGACCCGACTTACCCCACGGTTGCAGACTACTTAGCCTCCACAGATGTGCCCCGTATCGACGCCAACACCTCCATGGCCCTGAACAAACCCATCACCCCCGAGGAATTAACCCTTGCCATCGGTATTCAGAAACCATCTAAGACCCCGGGCCCTGATGGCTACCCAATGTCATATTACAAAACTTTTCAACCCGCACTACTCCCCCACCTCACATCACTATTCAACCTTATCTTAGATGGATCCTCCTTTCACCCTCACACTACCAAGGCCGTCATTACCGTGATTCAAAAACCCAATAAAGATCCACAACTCATTTCTAATTACAGACCCATATCACTTTTAAACTCGGATCTGAAAATCTTTGCCAAAGTACTAGCTAACAGACTTAATCCTATCCTCCCCTCGCTCATACATCCCGACCAAGTGGGCTTTGTTCAATCCAGACAAGCACTTGACAACACTAGACGTGTCGTGGACATTATCGACCACATTAACCTCCACAAGATCCCGTCCCTGACCCTTGCCCTAGACGCAGAGAAGGCCTTCGACAGAGTTTCTTGGCCCTTCATGCAACAGACTCTACAACGTTTTGGCCTTCAAGGTAAATTTCTCCAGGCAATACAAGCCCTTTACCAGAACCCCTCGGCCTCGGTTCTTTCCAATGGCCTTCTCTCGGACCCCCTAAAAATTTCAAATGGAACACGACAGGGATGCCCATTATCTCCCCTTATATTCGCACTCATCATTGAGCCCCTTGCAAGCCACATCCGGACTAACCCTGACATCACGGGAGTCCAAGTCAACGATACTCAGTACACCATCTCCCTCTTTGCTGATGACATCCTCCTGACCCTGACAAACCCAACTATTTCTCTCCCAAACCTTTTCCAGGAACTAGCCACATATGGCAATCTCTCAGGCTATAAAATTAATCAAACCAAATCCGAAGCCCTCGCATTGCACATCCCCAAACCAACTAAGCTACAACTACAACAGAATTTTAACTTTTCCTGGCGCAGACGCTCCCTCAAATATCTTGGAATCTCCATCACCAAAACTTACAATTCCCTCTACAAGGCTAACTACCCCCCTCTCATCACGTCAATCCTCACTGATATTCAACAATGTGAATCTTACTTTCTTTCCTGGGTGGGACGAATCAATGCTGTAAAAATGAATGTCCTTCCCAAACTTCTCTACTTGTTTCAGACACTCCCGATCTCCGTGCCCTCCCAGACACTTAACAAACTCCAATCCTCCCTCTGTAAATTTGTCTGGAACCACAAAAAGCCTAGAATCCGGCGGGATATCTTAGCCAAACACTCTCAAAACGGGGGTCTGGGCCTTCCCATCCTCCAACGCTACTACGACTCGACCAGACTGAGCCAACTAGCTGCCTGGCACGCTCCAGAACACACTAAAAGATGGGTTGACCTAGAGAGTGATTTATCGGGACTCCCATCAATCTCTTACTTCCCCTGGCTCTCTAGTAAAACACGCACCCCATCCCACTACACCTCCCCCGCAATAGAATTGACACTTACACATTGGCGAAACCTGAGCAAAAAATTAAAACTATCAAGCCACCCCTCCCCCCTGACTCCCATCTGGAACAACCCAACATTTCCCCCGGGACTCTCTCGGGAAATGGCCCGCCCCTGGATCTCAGCGGGAGTTACCAGGATACACCACTTCACAGAGACACACTCTATTAAATCATTCTCTGACCTACAAACTGCGCACAGCCTACCTAACTCACTGTTTTACCAATACCTGCAAATTCGCCACTTTCTTTCCTCTCTACAGTTAAAGTTTCCTTTATCGACCCCCACACCTTTCGAGAGACTCTGTATCTACAACTCTACTGGCAGAGGCACCATCTCCCTCCTCTACAAGACTATCCTCAGCCCTACACCCCCACCTCTCGAACCACATGAGTTAGCATGGGAGGCTGACATGGGGTGCCACCTAGAGGACGAGGGTTGGGATACAATCCGCACCGCGATCTCACAATGCTCCATCAGTGTGGCCATACGGGAAAACTCTTACAAAATATATACTAGATGGTACCTGGTACCGGACCGACTGCACAAGATCTACCCCGACACCTCCAACCTTTGCTGGAGAAGCTGCGGCCAAGTAGGCACATTCTATCACATTTGGTGGACCTGCCCGGTGATTGTACATTACTGGGCAAAGGTCCGTAAGCTTATCTCACGACTAATCGATTTGCCAAAGCCCTTATCGCCTGCGAACCTCCTCCTCTGCTCTCCGCCCGATCACATCTCCAAGGAATCTAAAAACCTAGTTCTCTTCATATCTTGCGCAGCTAAATACCAAATTGCAAATAATTGGAAGAATCCTGAATCCCCCAGCAGCCAGGCTCTCAAGAATAGAATCTGGTTTGTGGCAAACATGGAATATATCACTAGCCTTCGCCATAATACAGTTAAAAAGTTCCACTCCACCTGGCTCCCATGGTACAGGCTCCACGACCGCCCCCTCCCAGGACTTAACTAATTAAAAGACCCCGCCTCGCAACCACAACCCCTCCTTCTATATCCCCTCCCCCCCCTATAAATGTTAATTTTTTTTTTTATTTATTTATTTTTCTCTCCCCTATTTATTTACTTTTCATCTTTCTTCTCCCTTTCCTCTCTTTTCTATTTTTTCCTTCTATCCTCTGAACTCACATCCCATTACAGACACTGCTCTACTCCCCCGCTTTCTCCCTCCCCTTATGGCTCTGGATTCTTCGGCTTCCAGTTCTTCTCTCTATCAATCATACCACACCTCCCCACCGTTCTCTTAAAGAAGTTTACTAGCATATTTTGTTTCAATATCGACCATTCTGCTTTTACTAACTCTTGTTTACCGTTTGTATTTCGACAAATGACTTATATGTTTCTAACATAAAATAAAAATCATATGATGAAAAAAAAAAAAAAATTAAAGCGAGCAAAAAACAAAGCCCATCGTGCCTGTCTGGCATTGAGACGCTTCGCTGACTCTAAATATGCCAGATTCTTATGGTCGGTGAGAATTGAGACCACAAACTTAGCCCCCTCAAGCCAGTGTCTCCACTCCTCGAGTGCATCCTTAATAGCCAACAATTCCCGGTTACCCACGTCATAATTCATATCGGCAGGCGAAAATTTACGGGAAAAGTAAGCACAGGGATGAAGGCGATTATCAGACACTCCCATCTGAGAAAGCACTGCCCCAATACCCATCTCAGAGGCATCCACCTCCACCACAAAAGGACGCTCTGGATCTGGGTGTCGCAGCACCTTGGCCGATACAAATGCCCTTTTGAGACGGGCAAAAGCCGCTTTAGCCTCACAAGACCAGTGAGCAACATCCGCCCCTTTCTTAGTGAGTGCCACCAAGGGCGCCACTATAGACGAAAATCCAGCGATAAATCGTCTATAAAAATTTGCAAAGCCCAGGAAATGCTGAAGCGCCTTCAAACTAGTGGGCTGCACCCAATCCAGGACTGCCTGTACCTTGGAACCCTCCATTTGGAAACCTTCTGGGGAGATAATATATCCTAGTAATGCGATTTGCTGAACTTCAAATTCGCACTTCTCCAGCTTCGCCCCAAGCCGGTGGTCTCTGAGTTTCTGGAGGACTAAGCGTACATGCTTCCGATGTTCCTCCAGGGAATGGGAGAAGATTAGGATGTCATCTAAGTATACAACTAAGAATCTATCCAAATATTCCCTGAGCACATCATTCATGAAATCCTGGAAGACTGCCGGGGCATTACAGAGCCCAAAAGGCATCACCAAATATTCATAATGCCCTGAGTGGGTATTAAAGGCAGTCTTCCATTCATCCCCCTCTCTTATTCGGACAGGATTAGGCAGGCAAGTCTTAGAATACAGCCGCAAACTTGCTAAGTTCACAGAGTAGTAAAAGAACCCCAGCAAGCTAAACGACTGACTCCAGTCTTACTGCTAGGTCTTGATTGGCAGAGTGTAGTACCAAATCCCCAGGCCTATTTGCAGTAAGCAACAACAAATACAAAGCTACACAGTACTGGCTAACTTTCAGAAACTGACTAACCAACAAAGATTCAGCAGCATCTGCTTAACCTGAGAAGAGGCCTTATAAAGCAGGTGCTGTCCACGCCCCACTCAGACCTCACAGACTGTGAGCACAAAAACCAGCACCGGATCCCCTGCCGTGCACAGAGCCTGTAACCACTGCACAGCAAAAGACCCGAACCGGAGTATCAGCTGCGCTCAGGTTACTCCGCTAGCACTTGTCTCCCGGTTGCCATGACGACGTGGCAGCACAGGGCAGGAGACCCTAACACATTATCACTGTATATATGGCAAAAATATGTTGCTTGGTGTGAGATCAGGAATGCCCCTACGGAGGAATTCCAGCTGGGCCGTTTCCTTCACTTCCTACAGTTGGGAGTGACTTTGGCCCTAAAATTGTGTTCCATTAAGGTTCAGATTTCGGCCCTATCCATATTTATTCAAAAAGAACTGGCTTCTCTACCTGAAGTTTAGACGTTTGTAAAGGGAGTGCTGCATATTCAGCCCCCTTTTGTGCCTCCAGTGGCACCTTGGGATCTTAACGTGGTGTTGAGTTTCCTGAAATCAAAGCCGCCAATTCTGACACACGCCTAGCCGAAGCAAAGGCTAGTAGCATGACCACCTTCCACGTGAGATATTTCAATTCCACCGTGAGATATTTCAATTCCACCGTTTTGAGTGGAACCACTCAAAACGGTGGAATTGAAATATCTCACGTGGAAGGTGGTCATGCTACTAGCCTTGGCTTCGGCTAGGCGTGTGTCAGAATTGACGGCTTTGTCACATAAAAGCCCCTAGCTGGTTTTCCATGCGGATAGAGCAGAATTGCGGACCCGCCCACAATTTCTGCCGAAAGTGGTTTCATCCTTTCATATAAACCAACCTATTGTGGTGCCTGTGGCTACTACTGACTTGGAGGATTCCGAGTTGCTTGATGTGGTCAGGGCTTTGAAGGTTTATGTAGCCAGAACGGCTAGGGTCAGGAAAACATAATCTTTGTTTATCCTGTATGCTTCCAACAAGCTTGGGGCGCCTGCTTCAAAGCAGACTATTGCTCGCTGGATCTGTAACACGATTCAGCAGGCTCATTCTGCGGCTGGATTGCCGCTGCCAAAATCAGTTAAGGCCCATTCCACTAGGAAGGTGGGCTCTTCTTGGGCGGCTGCCCGAGGGATCTTGGCATTACAGCTGTGCCGAGCGGCTACTTGGTCAGGTTCAAACACTTTTGCAAAGTTCTATAGATTTGATACCCTGGCTGAGGAGGACCTTGTGTTTGCTCAATCGGTGCTGCAGAGTCATCCGCACTCTCCCGCCCATTTGGGAGCTTTGGTATAATCCCCATGGTCCTTACGGAGTCCCCAGCATCCACTAGGACGTTAGAGAAAATAAGATTTTACTTACCGGTAAATCTATTTCTCGTAGTCCGTAGTGGATGCTGGGCGCACGTCCCAAGTGCGGACTTCTTCTGCAATACTTGTATATAGTTATTGCTGCAATAAGGGTTATGTTATAGTTGCATCAGGGCTGTACTGATGCTCTGTTGTTGTTCATACTGTTGACTGGGTAAGTTTATCACAAGTTATACGGTGTGATTGGTGTGGCTGGTTTGTATCTTGCCCTGGATTACCAAAATCCTTTCCTTGTACTGTCAGCTCTTCCGGGCACTGTTTCTTTAACTGAGGTCTGGAGGAGGGACATAGAGGGAGGAGCCAGAGCACACCAGAATCTAAAATATTTCTTAAAGTGCCCATGTCTCCTGCGGAGCCCGTCTATTCCCATGGTCCTTACGGAGTCCCCAGAATCCACTACGGACTACGAGAAATAGATTTACCGGTAAGTAAAATCTTATTATTTGCCAGTAGGAAAGCGTACAGAGACAAGGTATCCCCAGGGTATTTCTTTCAGTTACCATATAAGAAGTATTCATTCCTAGTAATGCCTCTAGTAAAGATGAGCTTGGAAATGTTTGTTGGACCATGTACAGACCCTTAATACAGGATGAGAAGGATTGAATGAAATACTTCGCATGACCTAGAAGCTTGTTAAACTTTTTTTTTGTTTTTTATCTCTTGCAGTAATAGAAAACTCTCCATCTGGATAAAACCACTGGTAAACACTAATTCGGCAAATGGGAGGTGGCTGTCTCTGTGCAAATGGACGGGCTCAATAAGGCATTGAGTGTCAGGGTGCAGACTTCTTTGCAAAATTGGAAAGGTCACAGTAGCTAATCTTAGATAGTGTGCTATTGAACTTCACAAGAATAGTGTTAGGCGCAGAGAACAACAGGTGGAGAGGTTGAGGACGGTAAGTATACTGGCACATACAGGAAAGACCCATCAGTCCAAAACCCAGATCCCTAATGGTCAATAATATGTTACACTTGCAGGAAGGAAGGGCATTTTACCAGAGATTGTAGGAGTAGTAGGACACATAGTCAATATAGATCCCCTAGACAGAAAACACAAGCCACATTATTAAACACATAGACGGGACCAAGGGACATATAGTAAGGAATCATAAGCCATATAGAAAATACAGATTCGGTTAATGGGAAGAACAGAATAAATGCAACTTACTAATGTTACATTTCACTGTTCTTGATGCATGTCCATTACAGGTAGAGGAAATTAACTCACAGATACCGGGTTCCCTATGAACTTAGGATGGACAGGACACTGGATTGATGGCTGGGATAGTCCCAGTAGATATAAGACACACAGAATTTTTTTTTTAAGGGGAGTAGACCAAGTAGAGAATCACTTCCCCGTAGTGCCCAATCCAGTTGTTACATTTTTATAAAATCTTCTCCACCTCTACAAACTCATCTGTCACCAACCTCTATTCTGTTTCTCTACAGTTTTCCTCTTCATCTTTTGCATTCACACAGGGTGGTAAAATACATGGACCCAATTACAGTTCAAACTCCACATGCCTAGGTCCTTCAGAGTTCTGCCCAAACCCAGTATATCTCAACAGCACGATGACACCAGTATTACTGCAGTGTGCCTTGTCATTTTTGGGCAGTACGGATGGTGTAATGGTTAGCATTACTGCCTCACAGCACTGAGGTTATGGGTTCGATTCCCACCATGGCCCTAACTGTGTGGAGTTTGTATATTCTCCCCGTACTTGCGTGGGTTTCCTCCGGGTACTCCGGTTTCCTCCCACAATCCAAAAATATACTGGTAGGTTAATTGGCTCCCAACAAAATTAACACTAGCATGAATGTGTCTGTGTACATGTGGTAGGGAATATAGAATGTAAGCTCCACTGGGGCAGGGACTGATGTGAATGGGCAAATATTCTCTGTACAGCGCTGCAGAATATGTGTGCGCTATATAAATAACTGGTAATAAAATAATAAATAATAATTGTCATGCACAAAGGGTGGAGAATGTGAATACCGGTGAAGGGAAATTTTGTATAGACACTGATATGCCTGTTGGTGAATGGCAAACCTGACATTTTCTTTTTCATTTTCTTCTTCCTTCTCTCCTCTAGAGATGTTTCTTTTTTCTCTTTTTTTTTTTAGTTATACTCATGGTACTCTACATTGCAAACACACGATAGTTAAATTAAGATACAAAAATTTGTGTTCCCTGCAGGAAGAGGCAGTCTGGAGGACAAAGGGGTATGGCCAGGAGTCCTCAGGATTGTGGACAGGTGGACACGGTAAGCCAGTAGCCCCAGAGCATACTTTCCAAGTCTAGCTGAGGTGGCACACGGTCTGACTCATCTAGGCAAAGAGGGTAGGTACAGGCTGATGAGAGCCTACTGGTGTGCGCCAGGATTCTATTCTCATGCAGGTAAGAGAGCAATGACCTGTCTTACTTGCTTGAGGAAGAATATTGGTAAAGCAATACCAACAGAACCATCCCATATCCCTCCTGCAGACAGATCTTTTCTGGAAATACAAATCGACTTTGTACAGTCAACACCCTTTAGGAATTATTGTTATGTATTGGTGTGCACTGATGTTTTCTCAAACTGGGTAGAGGCATTTCCTGCCGCCACGGATACTGCTGTGTTTACCACAAAGAAAAATTGCGCAGAAATTTGTGTGTAGATAATGGTACCCCTAAAGGTTTAGCAAAGCTTGAAATTGTACTATTGTGATCATAGATACTGCCACTAGTATTATGTAGCTTCAGAACCACTCCCAGATCTTCACTCGACGAATCACCCTCTTCGAAATTTGTTTTTGTTTTTGTTTTGGTATTTGTGTCTTTTTGGGTTATTTTTGGAAGACAACCTCATGTCATGATTGATCCGCACAATGATCAGAAATACACCAATGAGGTGACAGTAAAGTACCTTGTTGAGATGAGCCAGCATTTGAGAACTTGACAAAAGAACTTGAAACTGTTGATTGCTGGTATGCCAAATGCTAACTTCTTGATTGTGAACCAAGAGACGGTGTGATTGTTCTTACGCTCAGGTTGCCTAATAGACAGGTGGGAAAGACCTTACCAAGATTTGTTGACAGCACTAAAGGTCGCCGAAAGAGAGACTTGGGTCCACTCGTCCCACTGCAAGAAGGTCGCTGACCCGGAGAGAACTCGTGACAAAGTAGTTTATTGCTCACATTCATCGAGTTTGTGAACTGTGTGTTTGAAGTGAACTGTGTGTTCAAAGAGCAAGGTGGAGAGCAAAGTGAACTGTGTGTTCCAAGTGAACTGTGTGTCCAAAGAGCAAGGCAAAGAGAACCTCGTATCACCAGAGACTCTGTTCCGTGAAGACTGAGAGGCGGCACTGTTGGACACTACCTGAGCGTACTAATGGACTGCAGAAAGACCAGTCATTGTAATTGATTTGTTATGAACAAGAGTTGTTTTGTTCTATTTCTCTTTTCTCTCTTTCCCACTGACAAACATTTTCTTTCAGGATATTCTATTTTTGTAAGGTTTTTTTTTTAATGAGGAGTCGAGTGTGGGACTGGAACTGGCTCTGTAGGAAGGAGTGATCTCCTTATAGGATCCCAGGATTAGCCGATCAGTTTGTTAAAATCAGAGAAAAATGAAAGGTCTAGTAGTTATGGAGTTCAGAGGTAATCAGGAACAGTCAGACAATGGCTATTCACACATTGCAGATAAAGAGCTCATTAATATATGTGGAAGAAAGGTTTATGAGAGGCTCTCCCCGAACTCCGAAGGTTTACGTTATTTAGGAAGGACACTACTTATAACCCTTGTTCAATGATTAAATAGACCTAGCATACGTTCCAGAAATGGAAACAATGTTCAGAAAATGATAGGAATATGTAGATCATGAAAATTTTATGTCACTGTCACGATTTGTTTGTGTCATCTTCACCTACCCAGCAGAACCTCAATCAAATCCAAACATCAGTGTACAAAGACGTAGGTACATGTATGTGTGAAATGTTCTTTGCAAATCAGGCATTATAGGCCAAAGCACTGTCCCAGCATACTCTATAGGTTGAATGTTGTCCCACACCCAACCAGTGGTCCCGTGACCGCCGAGTGCATATAGAAGATGTCTTATCCTCCTCCATGTCTTCCCCAAATATAGTCAAGTGTCTGATTTGCGACATATATACATACTTGTGTATAGGTCACCGATTATGGTATGAAATATTTTTTCTTATGTTAATAATTGATGGCAGTTATTGTTTACTGCCAAAGGGTGGACTGTCAAAGTCAAAAATATTACATAAAGAGAACATACAAACTACACACATTTAAGTCGCTATACTTGCAAATACGCGCAGCGAGCACAGCAAAATATGGTATCACACGCATTTACACGGACATGCCACAGAGATGGATTCGACACTTATTTCATACAGTACATAATTATAATAATATCAAGCGCCAGACATCGATGATTTAAAATTATCTAAAGGAATTAATGTCATGAATGTGTATTATTTGAACGAAACCAGATATACCTGTCATATTTACTATTAAAACAACCAGCTTAATGTGTAGATTAATTTGATACTTGTTATTAAGTTGTAGAACATTGCAGCGGATAATTATGATTGAATGTATAAAAGCTAAAATCACATCTATTAGAACAATAGAAGTTCCAAACAGGAAACTCATGCCAGCCCCTTTGGACGTCCCCAAGGGCTGAGCATGTTCAGCACATACAAAGAAACTAGTGACTCAATCATGAATATGAGAGAGAGACCCCTCCCCCAGAAACTAGTTAACACATTTTGCTGGTCACACAGGAAGGTAGTTCCTGTTTCTTTTGGTCTCAGACTTACTTGCTTTTTGGTCTCAGAGGAAGATGGAGTCCCAGCATTACTTTATATAGATCTGGAAAGACGAATCTATATAACTTAAGGGAATGGTAATTGTATGGCTGGCATGTAACTGAAACTTTATATAACTGTATGTAATTGTATGTTCTAACTGTTTACTGTGTGAGTTGTATTAATGTAACTATAGATATACTGTACTTTGTATTATATATTGAATCCATATCCTTTTAACAACAAATATATACATCAATGAGCTTTGGAACTCAGATAATGTGTGGGTGTATTGTTTTCTCTTATGGGATACAGTGTTTTGCGATGTACAGCGCACTTTTATTGTATATGGTAGTAAGAGGTGCAGGCATTTACAATATATATTAGAGCGGGCATTTTAAATATTTGTGCGAAATCAATTTGGCATTCTTATGAGGGGTGGTCTTCAGTTTGCCGACTGTCGGGATCCCGGCGCACAGTATACCGGCGCCAGGAATCCTGACAGCCGGTATACCAACACTTTTTCTCCATCTTGGGGGTCCACGACCCCCTGGAGGGAGAATAGATCTCATGGAGCACCACCGTGCCTGCAGCATGGCGAGTGCAGCGAGCCCGCAAGGAGCTCATTTGCACTCGCCCAGCTGTTGGTATGCCGGTGGTCGGGATTCCGGCGCTGGTATGCTGGCCGCCGGGAGCCCACCCGCTGGCATACCCTACTACACCCGTCTTGAGAGCCCATTTGAAGTTTTGTAGAGAGGTGGAGAGTCGGATGGGGAGAGGTAAATAATTCCAGAGATAGGGAGCAGCACGTGCAAAATCTTGTATTGTAGGAGTAGGAGGAAGTAAATCAGTAGGCAGGAGAGATGGCGTGCATTAGCAGAGTGCAGAGGACGGGTGGGAATGTAAAGAGAGATAAGGTCAGAGATGTAAAAGGGGGAAGAGTGGGTGAGGGCTTTGTAGGCACGACAGGCTACAGGGGGGGTCAAAGCGGACACCTGTACCAGGCCCCAAGGGTTAGAGGGCCCCAAGGATGCACCACTTAGAGCCCGGTAGGGATGTGACCTGTCTTGTCAAAATAGGGCAGCAAGCTGTAGGCAGTGTGAGTACAGCCTCAGAGCGACAGGAGCCTCTCACACAAAGTGACTATGCAGAGCGTGCCCTGCGCCGGGCTTTTCAGGTGGGGTGTGAGGGCCGCATGGTACCTGCTGTGCAGTGTTCAGGTCTGGGTACTGAGGAAGGGCAGTGCAGGTGAGTCTCTCCCCTGGGTAAGAGTGGATTGGTGTGGGGATACTGGGCTTTGGGATAGGGTTGGAGAGCTGGGTATGCAGCATGGAGTCATTGGGGAGAGACAGACTGTGGGGTGTCTGGGGGAGGAAGGAGAGATATACATATACTTGCCTACCTGATCCTCTCCATGAGGGAGAAAATGCTCTGTTCCTGGACTTTCCTGGTAATATATGATTGCCATCACCTGTGGTGAAACACCTTTCTTATCAATTACCTAGCTCACCACAGGTGATGGCAATCATACATTACCAGGAAAGTCCAGGAATAGAGCAGTTTCTCCCTCATGGAGAGGGTCATGTAGGCAAGTATATATATATATATATATATATATATATATATATTACACAGTTTCTTATATAGTGCAGCAAATTCCATTTAGCTTTAAAATATATAATTATATATACTCTCTGGGGGCCCCTCAGATTTATTTATATTTTTTATATACGTTTGGTGAGGAAGATGAGACGGGCAGCAGCATTAAGGATAGATTGGAGTGGAGAAAGGCTTTTTTGAGGGAGGCCAGATAGGAGGAGATGACAGTAGTTCAATCTGGAGATGACCAGTGAGTGGATGAGGGTCTTTGTAGCGATCTTTGTTTAACGAGGCTGAAGTTAGCTTCTTATTCGGCCAGCTTCTTATTCACTTCTTATTCAAGCTCCAGCTTCTTATTCACTTCTTATTCAAGCTTCAGCTTCTTATTCAGATCATTCAGTTTTCCAAGGGTTAATGAGTCGTGGGCAACAAATTTGACACCTGAAATTCACAGAGTAGGGTCCCTTTCATATGACCCACCTGTATTTAGGCTTGCCCAACGCTGGTTTGGGCATGAAATATGCTGGCAAAGTGGGCACATAAACTATACTTTACCATTTTGAATAAGTAGCTGTAGTTTTGCAAGGGTTAACGAGTCTCGGCCAACAACACACTTGCATATGACCCACATGGATTTTGCCTTGCCCAACACTGTTTTGGGCATGAAATACGCTGGCAAGGTGGGCACATGCACAGTATTATGAATTACTATTTTGAATAAGTAGCTGTAGTTTTGCAAGGGTTAATTGCCATCACCTGTGCTGAAACACCTTTCTTATCCATTAACCTGTTCAACACAGGTTAATGGATAATGTGATGGCAATCCTAAATTAAAAGGGAAGTCCAGGAGCAGAGCATTCTGTCCCTCCTGGAGAGGGTCATGTTGGGAGGTATGCTGTAGTTTTGCAAGGGTTAACGAGTCTCGGGCAACAATTTTGACACCTGAAATCAATAGAGTCGGGTCACTTGCATATGACCCGCATGTATTTTGCCTTGCCCAACACTGGTTTGGGCATGAAATACGCGGCCCAAGTGGGCAACTTAACACTATATCATTTTCTGTCAATCAGGCAGAGGCAGTCGCGGGGTGGGGGGCGTCGACTCTCCCTTTCCAGGGAGGAGACAGAATGTTGCGGGGCAGCGCAAACGACAGGCAGGGCGCCGCAAATGGGGGTGGTGTCATAGGCATGAATGCGGCAGCTGTGTTATGTCACATGCAGCAGCCGCCGCAATGGGTAAGATGGCACCGGTTCTCCTGCGGTTGCATCTAAGCTGTGCCGGCAAGAGGCATCAAAAGTTTTTACGATGAAGCTTTTACATCCTAGAGGATGCTGTGGTCCACATTACTACCATGGGGTATAGACGGGTCCACCAGGAGCCATTGGCACTATAAGAGTTTGAGAGTGTGGGCTGGCTCCACCCTCTATGCCCCTCCTACCAGACTCAGTTTAGAAAATGTGCTCGGAGGAGCCGGTCACAGCTAGGGGAGCTCCATAGGAGTTTCCTTAGTTTTATTTTTTCAATAGAGTTTAGGCACAAGGAGGCTGCTGACAACAGCCTCCCTACTATTTTGGACTAAGGGGGGGAGTAGTGTCCACCCTGCGAGGTCTGAGCCACTATCTCCGCTGACAGGACACTGAGCTCCTGGGGGGATCGAATGTTCACCACCACAGGGGATCGCTCACCCCAGCAGCATGCCACCACCCCCTTACAGAGCCAGAAGACTTCGGTTGCGAGTTAGTTACCGGCCCCCCTGACAAGCGGGGACCAGGTATGAAGATGGTGGCATCAGGGTAGGGAGTGCAGTACTAACTGCGCTCCAGGGCTTAGCGGTACTTGGTGCGGCGCTGAGAGGGGCGACCTGAGCCAGCGCCTACACCCTACACTATTTAGAAAGCCTGTCAGGGTCCCAGGATCACCGCCAGCACATACCTCAGGCCAGTATAAAATTCAAATCAGAGCAGGAAGCAGCGCCATGAAAGGGGGCGGAGATTCTCCTCAGAGCGGACCCATCAGCGTTCAGCGCCATCTTTCTGCATGCAGAGACGCTGACAGGGGAGAGCTGTCCCTCCACATCAACTCCAGCTATTTGTACGGTACCAGGGGATTGTAGAAGGGGGGGGGCTGTGTAATAGACTTTGTAACCTACACAATTAGCGCAGGTAAGGGATATCCTTTATCTTAATAAAGCGCTGTGTGTGGGTTAGCTCCAAACTCTGTGGCTCTCTTGGCATTCTCAGTGGGGAAACTCTGCCATTTCCCTGTGTGTGTGGGGGTGTTTGCTGTCTCACAAAAAGCCATGTCTAGGGACTCTGTGTCATATGCTGCAGAGGATATGTCCTCTCAGGATGATCCCATTCCATGTAATAAGGATTGCTGTGGTTTAACACAGATTCCAATAAGAGAAACTGAGTGGTTAACCTCTATTAAGAGTATGATCTCTCAGATTTCTGCTAGGGTAGCACAGAATGAAACTGCAACTCAGGTTTTACAGAAATCTATGGCTGTTTGGTCCAGGTTGGCACCTTCAGGGCCCCCTGGCACTCACTCTCAAAAGCGTGCTCTTGCTCAGATTATGCAAGACGACACGGATACCGACTCTGGCACGGTAAGCGGTGATGGGGACGTGCTGAGGGGGGTGGCATATCTTGTAAAGGGGTGCAGTTGATAATTGAAGCCATTAGAGATGTGTTAAATATTGCTGACACAAAACCTGAGCAGGTTGAGGAGGCTTACTTCACAGATAATAAGAAAGCCTCGCTAACCTTTCCTGCGTCTAAAGAGTTAAATGCTATATTTGAAAAAAACCTAGTAAAACACAGATAAAAAATGATAGATCACCAGAAAGGTTCTGCTGGCATTCCCCATCCCTGAGGAGGATAGAAAGAAATGGGAAAACCCACCCATAGTTGACGCATCGGTGCCAGGCTCTATTTGGGGAAGCGCTAGATGCGTGGATTTCAACGACAACTGCGGGTAAGTCACCTTTTCTTCCTTCAGCTGTGCCTGCTATGAAGAAGCCCTTTTCTTCAGCTACGTCAAAGTCCATTCGGACTCCTAAATCAAGAAATAACAAGCTGCATAACACCTTCTTTAGAGGAGGGCGGGAAAATCCCCAAATCCTGCTACTGCAGGCTCCCAGGACCAGAAGCCTCCTTCTGGTACATCAAAATCCCCAGCATGACGTGGACCACACGGCCTGGAGGAGGGGCAGGTGGTGGTGAGGCTAAGATGATTCAGCCATGTGTGGGTGTCATCTGATATGAACCCCTGGGTACAGGACATTGTGTCCCAGGGGTACAGGCTGGAGTTTCAAAAAACCCCGCCACCCCGATTCTTCAAATCAGGCATGGCGTGCTTTGCTGGCAGACAGGGCTATCCTACAGGAAACCATCCAAAAATTGGAAGGGTCACAGGTCATTGTCCCAGTTCCACCTCATATGCACAACAAGGGTTACTATTCAAACCTTTTCATGGTACCGAAACCGGATGGTTCGGTCAGGCCAATTTTGAATTTGAAATCGTTAAACCCCTATCTGAGGGAGTTCAAATTCAAAATGGAGTCTCTGAGAGCGGTGATCACAGGCCTAGAGGAGGGGGAGTTTCTGGTATCCCTGGATATCAAGGATGTGTACCTCCGCATTCCAATTTGGCAGCGCATCAGGCTTATCTCCGTTTCGCACTGTTGGACATTCACTTTCAGTTCCAGGCACTGCCATTCGGTCGCTCCACGGCACCGAGGGTGTTCACCAAGGTGATGTCAGAGATGATGGTTCTCCTCCGCAGGCAGGGAGTGAACATAATTCCATACCTGGACGATCTACTGGTAAAGACAGTGTCCAGGGAGAGGTTATTGCAGTCCATTGCTCTTACGACTCAACTGCTCAGGAACCATGGTTGGATCCTGAACCTTCTAAGATCACATCTGGAGCCGACAAGGAGATTGTCTTTCCTGGGGATGGTCCTCAACACGGAAGTGCAGAGGGTGTTTTTTCCAAGGGAAAAAGCGTTGGCTATTCAATCCATGTTCCGGGATGTCTTGAAACCTGCCCGGGTATCGGTTCATCAGTGCATTTGCTGTCTGGGGAAGATGGTTGCCTCCTACATG
The DNA here is from genome assembly GCF_028390025.1 of Pseudophryne corroboree. NCBI lineage: Eukaryota > Metazoa > Chordata > Amphibia > Anura > Myobatrachidae > Pseudophryne > Pseudophryne corroboree. The sequence goes on from NC_086446.1 coordinate 516,950,167, forward strand.
ACTCTACAGTGCGGGAGATTCCATGCTCGACCCTTCCAGTTGGATCTCCTAGACAAATGATCAGGATCTCATCTGCACATGCACCAGAAGATAAGTCTCTCACCAAAGGCAAGGATTCTTCTCCTCTGGTGGTTGCAAATGCCTCACCTTCTGGAGGGCCGCATGTTCAGAATCCAGAACTGGATCCTTCTGACCATGGATGCAAGTCTCAGAGGTTGGGGAGCGTTCACCCAAGGAGAAACCTTCCAAGGCAGATGGTCAAATCAGGAAGACATTCTTCCAATAAACATTCTGAAACTAAGAGCCGTGTCTTCTCCAAGCGGCTCATCTTCTACAAGATCGGGCCATTCAAGTACAGTCAGACAATGTGACGATGGTGGCATACATAAACCGACAGGGAGGAACAAAAAGCAGGGCTGCAATGTCAGAGGTGACAAGAATCCTCCTCTGGGCAGAAAGGCATGCGTTGGCGCTGTCAGCGATCTTCCTTCTAGGAGAGGACAACTGGGAAGCAGATTTCCTCAGCAGACACGATCTCCATCCAGGAGAATGGGGCCTCCATCCAGAGGTGTTCACAGATGTGACCAGTCATTGTGGGGTGCCTCAAATAGACATAATGGCCTCATGTCTCAACAAGAAACTTCGGCGGTACTGTTCCAGGTCGGGAGACCCACAAGCAGTGGCGGTGGATGCCCTGGTAACTCCATGGGTGTTCAAGTCACTGTATGTGTTCCCTCCACTTCCACTCATTCCAAGAATTCTAAAGCTCATAAAGAGAACAAGGGTTCAGGTAATTCTCATTGCTCCGGACTGGCCAAGGCGAGCTTGGTACGTGGATCTTCTGGACCTACTGCTGGAAGATCTGTGGCCTCTTCCTCTTTGCGAGGACCTTCTGCAACACGGGCCGTTTGCCTATCAGGACTTACTGCAGCTTTATTTGACGGCATGTCGGTAGAACGCCAGATCTTAGCCCGAAAGGGTGTTCCAAGCAAGGTTATTCCTACCCTGATACAGGCTAGGAAAGGGGTAACATCTAAACATTACCATTGCATTTTGAAAAAATGTGTGTCTTGGTGTGAATCCAAGAAATTTCCTACAGTGGAGTTTCAACTTGGACGGTTTCTCCTCTTCCTGCAAGCAGGTGTGGATATGGGTCTGAGTTTGGGATCCATAAAAGTCCAAATTTCGGCCTTAAACATTTTCTTTCAGAAACAATTGGCTGCCCCCCCTGAGGTCCAGACCTTTTTGAAATGGGTTCTGCACATCCAACCTCCCTTTGTGGCACCTAAGGCACCCTGGGATCTTAACATGGTGTTGCAGTTCCTGCAGTCGGATTGGTTTGAGCCTTTACAGGAGGCTGAAATTAAGTTTCTCACTTGGAAGGCTGTCACTTTGTTGGCCTTAGCTTCTGCTTGACGTGTGTCGGAATTGGGGGCTTTGTCCTGTAAGAGCCCCTATTTAATCTACCATGAAGATAGTGCTGAGCTCTGGACGTGTCAGCAGTTCCTTCCAGAAGTTGTGTCGGCTTTTCATATCAACCAACCTATTGTGGTGCCAGTGGCTACTGACTTTTCGATAACATCAAAGTCCTTGGATGTTGTGAGGACTTTGAGGATCTATGTGAAGAGGACTTTTTGTCGCAGAAAATCGGACTCTCTGTTTGTCCTGTATGATCCCAAGAAAATTGTGTGTCCTGCTTCTAAACAGACGATTTCTCGCTGGATCAGGTTCACTATCCAGCATGCATATTCTATGGCAGGATTGCTGTGTCCGAAATCGGTTAAGGCCCACTCTACTCGTAAGGTGGGGTCTTCCTGGGCAGCTGCCTGGGGTGTCTCGCTTGACATCTTTGCAGAGCGGCTACTTGGTCAGGGTGGAACACGTTTGCCCTTGGAGTCCGGCATGGCTACCTCCCGATCTACATTATACTGTACTTGAAGATGACGAGGCTTTGGGGGCTGGAGGTGGGTGAAGTCAAAAACTTCTCTAGAAGGGAGTTGGAGAGAATTTTATAGACTCACTTCTATGCTCCGCTATCGTTAAGGCACTGCCCGGGCAGTGTCTGCTCAGTTGTGTTGTCTCTGATTAATTCTCAGAGAATCCCACTGAAATTCAGGGATATTGCCTGGCTTTCCTTCCAAGGGAGACTTTATGTGCGGGGTGTTCTCAAGTGCCAAAGTGCCGATGATCGTGGTTGCCCACGTGAGGAATGTCTAGAGGAGGAGGAGACAATGGACCACTTCCTCCTTGAGTGTCCCTTCAATATAAAGGTTTGTAAAGTGGTTTCATCCCGTGTCTTTCGGGGCATAGTTACCCTGAGTGGGTTTATGGGACGTTCAAAGGGTATAAAGGATATGATTTAACCACAATTTTTTTAGTTAGTTAAGCAATTAGGTTTCACACATGGAGTGCACGGTGTCAGGTTTCCCTCAGAGCAAAGGTCCTCCCCTGTGAAGTGGTGGTGGGAAATATTCTACATGAGATTAGGGGGATGATGGATATGGACAGGAGAAGGTTGGATGCTGTTGGGTGGTCCAGTCTCTGGCGCCACTTGAAACCCCCTTGAGAATCCTTTTCTTGTTCATCTTCTGGGTTTCTGTTCTTCTCTCCCCGTAGATTTTCTTTTTCTATTTTTTTTTTTGTTGAAACGGTTTACATGTGGCTAATACCACTTTTACACTCGCACTCCCGGGTCACTCCCGGGATGCATTCCCGGGACTGACCCCTTTCACACTGCATTAAGACCTGGGATCGACCCGGGACAGCCCCATTTACACTGATCCCGGGATATCCCTGCAAATGCATTAGTATGTCATTAGAAATGGCCTTGGGCTCAGAAAAGATGACATCAGCTTTTCTGAGCCCAAGAAAGCTCCAATCCAAGTCCTTTTAACAGTCCCGGGATAGTGAATCCCGGGACGGACCCTTTCACACTACACAGCTTCCCGGGACGGTCCCGGGTTCAACCCTGCTTTTGACCTGGGATGAAATCCCGGGATGCTCGTCCCGGGAAATTGTCCATGTACCCATTTACACTGAGAAGAATCCCGGGATGATGCGCGTTCACGTGCAATATCCCGGGATTTTCCTGCGAGTGTAAAAGGGGTATAAAGGGTTTCATTCATTTTTTCATTGCTTGTGGTTATGATGTTTATTGTTTGTATAATAGGTTGGTTATGTCTAGATCAGGCATGTCCAAACTGCAGCCCTCCAGCTGTTGTGAAACTATATATCCCAGCATGCCCTGACACAGTTTTGCTGTCAGGGAATGCTAAAGCTGTGTCAGGGCATGCTGGGATGTGTAGTTTCACAACAGCTGGAGGGACGCAGTTTGGACATGCCTGGTCTAGATGATTTGTGTTAAGCTGTACTGGCAGAGTGTGCAGCCATACAAGCTTTGTTGCTTTCTTTTTGGTTAGCTAGACAACAATTCAGTGTATATTGTCTGTCTTGTTTTATGAATTTTACCATATTTATCATATAAATGTAGCAATTTTCTTATTAAACAGATACCCACTCTGTTGATTTCAGGTGTCAATATTGTTGCCCGAGACTCGTTAACCCTTGCATAAACTACAGCTACTTATTCAAAATGGTAAATTATAGTGTATGTGCCCACTTTGCCAACGTATTTCATGCCCAAACCAGCATTGGGCAAGCCAAAATACAGGTGGGTCATATGAAAGGGACCCTACTCTGTGAATTTAAGGTGTCAAATTTGTTGCCCAAGACTCATTAACCCTTGCAAAACTGAATGATCTGAATAAGAAGCTGAAGCTTGAATAAGACGTGAATAAGAAGCTGGAGCTTGAATAAGAAGTGAATGAATAAGAAGTGAATAAGAAGCTGGCCGAATAAGAAGCTAACTTCAGCCTCGTCTTTGTTTCCTTAAACCACAGGAGATCTAGCTAGGTGTAGAGTCCCCCTCTGTTCCAAATCTAGCCAGACAGGGTGGTTCTTTGTTCCTGAATCAATCACCCTAATTAGGAAATGTGTATTGTGTTCCTATACCTGAACACAGAAGAAAGGAGAAAGCCAAACACACCCCTACAGCCTGAGGCTATTCTGGGACTATAAGAAGGAGCAGTTCAGTGTGATTCAGCGACCTGAAGCTAGGTAAACACTATACAATTATTGGGCTGATTTCTTGTATAGTGTATAAGAATGATAGTTTCTATGTTTCTCCTTAGTTTGGAGAAAGCAATACTAAACATTTGAAACTAAGTAAAATTAATATCTATGTGTGATGCACAGCGCCCTCTATTGGTGTCATATTAGTGTTCTGCACAGTACAATGTATGTCGCCATGTGAAACGTATAAGGAATTACAGCGCCCTCTATTGCTTTCGCTTTACATTTCTACAAAGTATAATGTAGGATTATATTTAACTCACATAAGGAATTACAGCGCCCTCTATTGGTTTTAGACTAACTTTCTGCAAAACACAAATCCTGCTTTCGTTAAAATTATTCAGCGCCCTCTGTTGGTGTCCCATTAGTGTTCTGCAAATACAACGCATGCTGTCATTTAACCCCTTCACTGCTGAGGGTTTTGCAGGGTGGCCATATAAATGTCAGCGACGGAGCCTCTGTCAGAGTTATGCTCCTCGGCCTTGGGGGTTAATCCGTGGTTGCTTGACTTCTGGCAGTTGGTGTTGTGCTGCAGACCCTGGTGCCATTCTGGTTTCATCTCCGGGTTCTCTGTTTCCCCACAGGTTGCTAGGATGACGGGTCCCTTGTGTTGGGAGCGCTGATGTAGAGGTGACATATACAGAGGTGTTGTGTCTTGTGCTTTGCACATAAAGAGTGCTGCAGTGCTCACCTGATGGCGGGGAAGGTGTGACCAGAGCCGTAACTACCTGTGTGCCGATGGTGCCTTGCCCACAGCGCAAATGCACTGAAGGCGCACCATCGGCATCCACCCCCCGCACGGCTGCTACCGCCAGTCATTAAACCGTGTGTCCTCACGGCGCCGCAGCCTGTCTCCTGCCGCCTCCTGACTTCCGTGCCGCCTCTGCAAGGGCAGTCACTCCGAGTCCCTCCAGCGCTACAGCCTGTCTTCTCTTCCGGCAAGGACAGTCACTCCGAGTCCCGCCAGCGCTACAGCCTGTCTTCCAGCAAGGACAGTCACTCCGAGTCCCGCCAGCGCTACAGCCTGTCTTCCGCCTTCGCCACCGCCTATGCAAGTGACTCGGGAGCGCTGCCACAGACGCCAGCTCCCGGGTCTCTGCCTGCCACTGCCAAGTTGCCACTGCGGGGAGAGTAATGCCGGCACTCACACAAGCTGCAACAATATTTGAAGAGATGCTTTCTCTTTTTATACAGTGTGCGTCTCACTGATGACTTTTACCAGGTAAACTGTATCACACAGTTGGGCTGGAGAAGTGTCAATGGAGGACACTCCTTTGACCCCTTTTGCATTCACTTACAGCTAACAAAAGTAAATTGAGCATGATCAGTACTTGTCATAAAATTCTATCATGCCTCCACCATTCTTGATTGAAGGCAAAAATGGGTTTGGGGGTATCCTATTTAAGTCACTGGCCTTGTATTGTCATATATATATATATATATATATATATATATATATATATATATATATTAGTGATGAGCGGGTTCGGATCCTCGGGATCCGAACCCGCCCGAACTTCACCTTTTTTTTCACGGGTCCGAGCGACTCGGATCCTCCTGCCTTGCTCGGTTAACCCGAGCACGCCCGAACGTCATCATCCCGCTGTCGGATTCTCGCGAGATTTGGATTCTATATAAGGAGCCGCGCGTCGCCGCCATTTTCACATGTGCATTGAGATTGATAGGGAGAGGACATGGCTGGCGTCCTCTCCGTTATAGTAGAAGAAAAGAGTAAAGAGACTGAGTGACTTATAATTGTGGGGAGGATTGGGGACGGGGAGCAGCTGTTGGAGTACAGTGCAGGGTTTTGATTATACCACCAGTGAGTTTAATCCTTTGTTTCTCTGCCTGAAAAAAACGCTCCACCATATCTGTGCTCACTCAGTGTGCTGCACTGCTGCATGATATATCTGTGCTGAGTGCACTGCTCAGTGCTCACACTGCCTAATTGTGGGGACTGGGGAGCAGTTATAGCAGGAGTACAGTGCACAGTTTTGCTGACAGTGACCACCAGTCCAGTATACGTTTGTCTGCCTGAAAAACACTCCTGTGGTGGCTTTTTTTTCCTTCATACTAGTTTAGCAGTCTGCTGACAGTGTCCACCAGGTCCGTTATTATTATACAGTATATTATATATATATATATATAGCAGTACGGTAGGCCACGGCTGTACCTACCTCTGTGTCGTCAGTGCACTCGTCGTCCATAAGTAATATAATACTATACTATCCATCCATCTACATTGTATACCTGTGGTGGCTTTTTTTTTCTTCATACTAGTTTAGCAGTCTGCTGACAGTGTCCACCAGGTCCGTTATTATTATACAGTATATTTATTATATCTATTAGCAGTACGGTAGGCCACGGCTGTACCTACCTCTGTGTCGTCAGTGCACTCGTCGTCCATAAGTAATATAATACTATACTATCCATCCATCTACATTGTATACCTGTGGTGGCTTTTTTTTTCTTCATACTAGTTTAGCAGTCTGCTGACAGTGTCCACCAGGTCCGTTATTATATTATACAGTATATTACATATATATAGCAGTACGGTAGGCCACGGCTGTACCTACCTCTGTGTCGTCAGTCGTCCTCCATAAGTAATATAATACTATACTATCCATCCATCTACATTGTATACCTGTGGTGGCTTTTTTTTTCTTCATACTAGTTTAGCAGTCTGCTGACAGTGTCCACCAGGTCCATTATTATTATACAGTATATTTATTATATCTATTAGCAGTACGGTAGGCCACGGCTGTACCTACCTCTGTGTCGTCAGTGCACTCGTCGTCCATAAGTAATATAATACTATACTATCCATCCATCTACATTGTATACCTGTGGTGGCTTTTTTTTTCTTCATACTAGTTTAGCAGTCTGCTGACAGTGTCCACCAGGTCCGTTATTATATTATACAGTATATCATATATATATAGCAGTACGGTAGGCCACGGCTGTACCTACCTCTGTGTCGTCAGTGCACTCGTCGTCCATAAGTAATATAATACTATACTATCCATCCATCTACATTGTATACCTGTGGTGGCTTTTAGTTGTGCGTATTAAAATATGGAGAACAAAAATGTGGAGGTTAAAAAAATAGGGAAAGATCAAGATCCACTTCCACCTCGTGCTGAAGCTGCTGCCACTAGTCATGGCCGAGACGATGAAATGCCATCAACGTCGTCTGCCAAGGCCGATGCCCAATGTCATAGTACAGAGCATGTAAAATCCAAAACACAAAAGATCAGTAAAATGACCCAAAAATCAAAATTAAAAGCGTCTGAGGAGAAGCGTAAACTTGCCAATATGCTATTTACGACACGGAGTGGCAAGGAACGGCTGAGGCCCTGGCCTATGTTCATGGCTAGTGGTTCAGCTTCACATGAGGATGGAAGCACTCATCCTCTCGCTAGAAAAAAGAAAAGACTTAAGCTGGCAAAAGCACAGCAAAGAACTGTGCGTTCTTCGAAATCACAAATCCCAAAGGAGAGTCCAATTGTGTCGGTTGCGATGCCTGACCTTCCCAACACTGGACGGGAGGAGCTTGCGCCTTCCACCATTTGCACGCCCCCTGCTAGTGCTGGAAGGAGCACCCGCAGTCCAGTTCCTGATAGTCAAATTGAAGATGTCAGTGTTGAAGTACACCAGGATGAGGATATGGGTGTTGCTGGCGCAGGGGAGGAAATTGACAAGGAGGATTCTGATGGTGAGGTGGTTTGTTTAAGTCAGGCACCCGGGGAGACACCTGTTGTCCGTGGGAGGAATATGGCCATTGACATGCCTGGTCAAAATACAAAAAAAATCAGCTCTTCAGTGTGGAATTATTTCAACAGAAATGCGGACAACTGGTGTCAAACCGTGTGTTGCCTTTGTCAAGCTGTAATAAGTAGGGGTAAGGACGTTAACCACCTCGGAACATCCTCCCTTATACGTCACCTGCAGCGCATTCATAATAAGTCAGTGACAAGTTCAAAAACTTTGGGCGACAGCGGAAGCAGTCCACTGACCAGAAAATCCCTTCCTCTTGTAACCAAGCTCGCGCAAACCACACCACCAACTCCCTCAGTGTCAATTTCCTCCTTACCCAGGAAAGCCAATAGTCCTGCAGGCCATGTCACTGGCAAGTCTGACGAATCCTCTCCTGCCTGGGATTCCTCCGATGCATCCTTGAGTGTAACGCCTACTGCTGCTGGCGCTGCTGTTGTTGCTGCTGGGAGTCGATCGTCATCCCAGAGGGGAAGTCGGAAGACCACTTGTACTACTTCCAGTAAGCAATTGACTGTCCAACAGTCCTTTGCGAGGAAGATGAAATATCACAGCAGTCATCCTGTTGCAAAGCGGATAACTGAGGCCTTGACAACTATGTTGGTGTTAGACGTGCGTCCAGTATCCGCCGTTAGTTCACAGGGAACTAGACAATTGCTTAAGGTAGTGTGCCCCCGTTACCAAATACCATCTAGGTTCCACTTCTCTAGGCAGGCGATACCGAGAATGTACACGGACGTCAGAAAAAGACTCACCAGTGTCCTAAAAAATGCAGTTGTACCCAATGTCCACTTAACCACGGACATGTGGACAAGTGGAGCAGGGCAGACTCAGGACTACATGACTGTGACAGCCCACTGGGTAGATGTATTGCCTCCCGCTGCAAGAACAGCAGCGGCGGCACCAGTAGCAGCATCTCGCAAACGCCAACTCGTTCCTAGGCAGGCTACGCTTTGTATCACCGCTTTCCAGAATACGCACACAGCTGAAAACCTCTTACGGCAACTGAGGAAGATCATCGCAGAATGGCTTACCCCAATTGGACTCTCCTGGGGATTTGTGGCATCGGACAACGCCAGCAATATTGTGCGTGCATTACATCTGGGCAAATTCCAGCACGTCGCATGTTTTGCACATACCTTGAATTTGGTGGTGCAGAATTATTTAAAAAAAACGACAGGGGCGTGCAAGAGATGCTGTCGGTGGCCAGAAGAATTGCGGGCCACTTTCGGCGTACAGGCACCGCGCACAGAAGACTGGAGCACCACCAAAAACACCTGAACCTGCCCTGCCATCATCTGAAGCAAGAGGTGGTAACGAGGTGGAATTCAACCCTCTATATGCTTCAGAGGATGGAGGAGCAGCAAAAGGCCATTCAAGCCTATACATCTACCCACGATATAGGCAAAGGAGGTGGAATGCACCTGTCTCAAGCGCAGTGGAGAATGATTTCAACGTTGTGCAAGGTTCTGCAACCTTTTGAACTTGCCACACGTGAAGTCAGTTCAGACACTGCCAGCCTGAGTCAGGTCATTCCCCTCATCAGGCTTTTGCAGAAGAAGCTGGAGGCATTGAAGGAGGAGCTAAAACAGAGCGATTCCGCTAGGCATGTGGGACTTGTGGATGGAGCCCTTCATTCGCTTAACCAGGGTTCACGTGTGGTCAATCTGTTGAAATCAGAGCACTACATTTTGGCCACCGTGCTCGATCCTAGATTTAAAACCTACCTTGGATCTCTCTTTACGGCAGACACAAGTCTGCAGAGGTTCAAAGACCTGCTGGTGAGAAAATTGTCAAGTCAAGCGGAACGCGACCCGTCAACATCTCCTCCTTCACATTCTCCCACAACTGGGGGTGCGAGGAAAAGGCTACGAATTCCGAGCCCACCCGCTGGCGGTGATGCAGGGCAGTCTGGAGCGACTGCTGATGCTGACATCTGGTCCGGACTGAAGGACCTGCCAACGATTACTGACATGTCGTCTACTGTCACTGCATATGATTCTCTCACCATTGAAAGAATGGTGGAGGATTATATGAGTGACCGCATCCAAGTAGGCACATCAGACAGTCCGTACGTATACTGGCAGGAAAAAGAGGCAATTTGGAGGCCCTTGCACAAACTGGCTTTATTCTACCTAAGTTGCCCTCCCTCCACTGTGTACTCCGAAAGAGTGTTTAGTGCCGCCGCTCATCTTGTCAGCAATCGGCGTACGAGGTTACTTCCAGAAAATGTGGAGAAGATGATGTTCATTAAAATGAATTATAATCAATTCCTCCATGGAGACATTCACCAGCAGCAATTGCCTCCAGAAAGTACACGGGGACCTGAGATGGTGGATTCCACTGGGGACAAATTAATAATCTGTGAGGAGGGGGATGTACACAGTGAAAGGGGTGATGAATCGGACGATGATGATGAGGTGGACATCTTGCCTCCGTAGAGCCAGTTTGTGCAAGGAGAGCTTGATTGCTTCTTTTTTTGGTGGGGGCCCAAACCAACCAGTCATTTCAGTCACAGTCATGTGGCAGACCCTGTCACTGAAATGATGGGTTCGTTAAAGTGTGCATGTCCTGTTTTTACAACATAAGGGTGGGTGGGAGGGCCCAAGGACAATTCCATCTTGCACCTCTTTTTTTCTTTCATTTTTCTTTGTGTCATGTGCTGTTTGGGGAGTATTTTTTTGAAGGGCCATCCTGCATGACACTGCAGTGCCACTCCTAGATGGGCCAGGTGTTTGTGTCGGCCAC